>NW_012267263.1:536304-537479 GCF_000151885.1 Dipodomys ordii
GTAGTCCTAGCTACTCAGGAGGCTGAGATCTGTGTATTTCAGTTCAAAGCCAGCCCAAGCAGGAAAGTCTCTGAGACTCTTATCACCAATAAACTACACAGAAAAAGCCAGATGCAGAGCTGTGGTTCAAAGCACTAACCTTGAGCAAAAGAACTCAGGGCAGAGTCCAAGTTCTGAGTTCAAGCCCTCATGACCAACCAGCCTCCCCCCCCCCAAAAAAAAAGGAAAGTAAAATCCTTGCCAATCATCTGCTGAATCTATTTAGGACCCAGCTTCTGTGGGTTTCTTTTTTCTATTTCTGGTGTGTGTGTGTGTGTGTGTGTCTATTTCTGGTGTGTGTGTGTGTTCAATGTTAGGATTCCCCCTAAGTTTTTAACAGCCAGGAACTGCCAAATCCTGAGAAAGTAAGTCAAGAAAGACAATGATGAAGCAAGAAGGACTTAACTTCTTAACTACAAGTAGTTCTTCTAATCCTTCAGGAAGGAAAATTATTATTATTATTTTCCTGCTAGGGGCTTCCTGAGGAAGTATTAAACAAAAGGGAGGATCTCCAGGCACATCCCTTGTCTTCTTAGATCTCTGGGAGTTCCAGTCAGCCTTTGCACAGTCACCATTCTACACCATCAACTTGAATAACAATGAAAATCTGTCTGCAGTACTATACCAGTTATGCCTCTGCATGCTTCCTCCCTCAAACATGACAGTTTGTCATAGCTGCAAGGTGGCCCAGATCCTCTCTCAACAAATCCAGTCAAGTCCACACGGGCCTTTTCCAGTCTGCACCCCCTCGACCTTTGGCTACACCTGTTTCTGAAAACCCTATCCTCTCCCAGACATAGACCACCACTTTTCTTAGGCGGTCCTCCAAGGCAGACATGATTCTTCCCCCCACCCCCGCATCAGGTCTCCCCAGCGGGTGAGTTTGGGCACGGAACACGGCTACCCGGAGGCTGCCTGTCCGTCTGCAGTCAGGTCACCAGGAGACCAAGCGCCACTCCCGGGGACACGAGTGGAAGAGATCTGGAAAACTTCAGGATGACGTCATGTAGAAGAAGCCGCGGGCCTTGGCTCGGCCCCGCCCCTCTCCGTGGGCAGGCGTGCGGATACCTGGGGCCAGGCCCAGCGCCCGCACGTGGACGCGGGACAGTCCCTCCAGAGGGTAGAGCAGGGACAAA
>NW_012267263.1:540434-568845 GCF_000151885.1 Dipodomys ordii
TTTTCCACACTCATTCTGATAATGAAGTAGAAAATAGAGTGCTTGCTCAGGGCACACATACAGCCAACCCAGAAATACTGGGTATTTATGTTCCTTCTCTGTACCTTCTATCCATGGAGGATAAGAATTGGTCTAAAGCTAGGCACTGGTGGCTCCCACTTATAATCCTAGCTACTCGGGAGGCTGAGATATGAGGCTCTTGGATCAAAGCCAGCAGGGAAAGAGAAGTCCAATTAGCAAAAAGCCAAAATTAGAGGTGTGGTCCAAGTGGTAGAGGCCAGCCTTCAACTGAAAAAATCCAAGTGAGAGTGTAAAGCATTGAGTTCATGGCTCAGTACTAACACACACACAAACACACACACACATACACACACACACACACACACACAACACACACACACACGGTCTAAAATGCATTGGCTTCATTGCCCTTGTAGTGATTCTGCAAGTGACCAAATAGAATCTGTGCTAATGGTCCTCTAGCCAGTCAGGCTTGTGTCTTCTGCTGACTCATCTAAATAAAAATCAGAGATCACATTCAAAGTCTTAGCTGCTCTCAGAACTTCCCTGGGGTTTACTTTCTGATGGGCCATTTTTAGTGTACCCTTTTTAGTGGTACACTACCTTGGGGTTACCCAGAGTGTGACTAGGTTGGGATATTCAATCTCTGCTACAAATGAGCACAGCATCATGATTCATACCCTTAGAAATAAGACCTTGGCCCTGTTCCATTCTTTTCTCTCTGAGAAATCACTTTCACTAACAACTATCCCTGGTGAGAGAACCATCTATTGCTTCTAAAGGAGCTAGTCATCTTTATGGCAGTTGAAGAAGCTGGTGGACCCTCTATGGGCTGCCCTGCCTGGCAGAAACTCTGTGTTCATCCAGCTGGGGACAGAGAGAAGTATGGATAGAATCAGCCTGAGCTCAGCTCACAGTTCCCACAAAGACTGTAAGTTCTGAAGCATAAATCCTGCTCAGATGGTGGACTCTAAGACTCTAGACTACTGAAATAGTTGGGTTTGTTTCTTTTCTTTTCAACCATCTTTATGGTTTTAAGGAAGATGATTTGATGACTTCCTCATTCGATTAAAGTCATAAGTTCCTCCTGAATCATCCTTCTCTCTTCTAGCATATAATGCATGCATACACATGTGTGTACATATAAGTGTATGTGTGTGTATATATATATATGTGTGTTGTCATTACTAGGGCTTGAACTCAGGGCTTCACAATTGCTTGGCTTTTTTCCTCATAGCTGGCATTCTACCACTTAAACCATGCCTCCAGCCTGTTTTGTTTGCTGGTTAATTGGAGATGGAGTCTCAAAGACTTTCCTGCCTAAACTGGCTTTGAACCTTCAAATCTCAGCCTCCTGAATAGCTAGGATTAAAGGTATGAGCCACCAGTGCCAGACTCCTCTCCAAACACTTTAATAATTAATTTATACAGTTAATTTCCCTCTGTTCTTTAAAAAAATTATTTTATTGTTGTACAGAGGGGCTACAGTTACACGAGTAAGGTAATGAATACATTTCTTGTTGAGAACTGTTACACACTCCTTTATTGTTCTCCCACTATCCCTTTCCTTCCCCACCTCCCTCAATCCTCCCCAACCCAAAGTTGTAAAGTTCATTTCCAATATAGTGTCTTGTGGGTATCTTTGTTGCAGTGGGTCATCTTGTCCCTCTGTTCTTTTTGCTTTAATTGTTGTTTTAAAGACAGGGTCTCACTGTTGGCAGTGTGGCCAAGAAACTCTCACTCATCTTTCCTCAACTTCCTAAGTGCTAGGATTATTTGAAATACTTTGGAATGGCTTCTTCTTTCTTAACTAGGCACAACTATAATGCTGTAGTATCTGGGACCTGACTGCAAGTCAGTAAATGGATTCCACTTTGAGTGGGAAATAATCCTCAAAGATTTAGCACCATTCACCTGACCCTTTTGTCTCTATCCTCATACTTACACATATACATAAAAAGAGCCAGCTCCGACTCAGCCAGGGGAAGGGTTGAACACAGCTTTTGTTCACTCATCAGTTCTGAGATTGTGGCCAAGATGTTGAGCCTCTGTGACCACAGGCTTCTCATCTGTGAAGCTATTACTACCAATACGGATGTGTCAAATAACATGATTGAGCCATTTTATAATGCATACATACATCAAAGTCTCATGTCATATACTATAAATATATTTATAGATAGATATTTTGTCAGTCCTACAAAAAATAAGATGGGTATGGTAGTATACATCTATAATCTTAGTAGGAGGCTGAGGCAGAAGAATTGCAAGTTCAAGGCCAGCCTGAGTTGTATACCAAGACCCTCTCTCAAAACAAAACAAAACAAAAAAAAAAGAGGAACAGAGTTCATTGCCAGCCTGGAGAGAAAAGGCCATAAGACACCATCTTCAAAAAACCAGAAAAAAAGCCAGACTGTATGAAAACAGCCCAGCTGCCCTATAATAGATGAATGGATAAAAAAAAAGATGTGGTACCTACACACAATGGAATTTTACACAGCTATTACAAAGAATAATATGCTATTTGCAGGGAAATTGATGGACATAGAACAAATCATGTTAAGTGAGGCAAGCCAAATTCAGAGAGAGAAGTGGTGCATATTTTCTCTCATATGCAGAAGCTAGGCCTAAAATATACTGGGATATGATAAATTATACAGGACACTAGGTATTCACACACAGTGAGACCCAAGGAGGATATTCTTAGGGAAGGAACACAAAGGCACAATGCCAATGTGCCTCTGATCGTATATTTATCAAAATGCAAAAAAGTCCAGAATGGAGGTGTGGCTCAAGTGGTAAAGTACTATCTGAGGAAGCAAGCATGAGGCTCTGAGTTCAAAACCCTAGTACTGGGGGCTGGGAAGGTAGCTCAGTGGTAGAGTACTTGCCTTGCATGCATGAGGCCCTGAGTTCGATTCCTTAGCACCACATAAGCAGAAAAAGCAGGAAATGGTGCTGTGGCTCAAGTGGTAGAGCACTACGCTTGAGCTGAAGAGCTGAGGGGCAGTTCCCAGGCCCAGAGTTTAGGCCTCATGACCAACAAAAAAATAAAAAAATAGGGCTGGGAAGATGGCTCAGTGGTAGAGTGCTTTCCCTGCATGTATGAGGCCCTGGGTTCGATTCCTCAGTGCTACATAAGCAGAAAAAGCCAGAAGTGCTACTGTGGCTCAAGAGGTACAGCACTAGCCTTAAGCTGAAGAGCTCAGGGACAGCACCCAGGCCCAGAGTTCAAGCGCCACAACCAACAAAATTAAATTAAATTAAAAATAAATAAATAAATAAAATAGAAAAAACCCTAGTACCAGCAAAAACAAAACAAAACACAATAGATAAAAGAGTAAAATTTTACCTAATAAAGTTGCTCAAGTACGATATTATAGGGGGAAAAAAGACACACTACACTCCTACTACACAAATCTTTCTCATAAGTCTAAACCAGTACTTCGAGAGTTTTTAAGAAACAACAGTGGGCTGGGAATGTAGCTTAGTAGTAGAGTGCTTGCCTCGCATGCATGAAGTCCTCGGTTCGATTCCTCAATACCATATAAACAAAAAGCCAGACGTGGTTCTGTGACTCAAGTGGTAGAGTGCTAGCTTTGAGCAAAAAGAAGTTCAGGGACAGTGCCCAGGCCCTGAGTTCAAGTCCCAGGACTGGCAAAAAGAAAGAAACAAACAAACAACAACTTTCAATCACTCTGGAAAGCAGTATGGAGGTTCCTCAAAAAACTAAACATAGACTTTCCCTATGACCCAGCAATTCCACTCCTAGGCATTTAGCTAATAGAGTACAAACAAGACTACACTAAAGCTCCCAGTGCAATCATGTTCATTTCAGCATTATTCACCATAGACAAAATATAGAATTAGCTCAGATGTCCCTCAGTGTATGAATGGGTCAAGAAAGTGTATATATCCACAAGGAATTCTACACATCCATCAGAAAGAATGATATTGTATCATTCATATGGAAATGGGAAGACTTGGAAAAAATTACATTAAACAAAGTAAACCAGACTCAGAGAAACACAGGTTTCCTGGTTTCCTTCACTTGTGGTAGCTAGAATGTGCCTATACATCTACAAGTAAACACCTGAAAGTATAATAGAGTCAATGGAGAGTACAAGTAGTATAATTCTTCAAAAAGGCTAAGTCAAGCCAGGCATTGGAGGCTCGTACTTGTAATCCTAACTACTTAGCAGGCTGAGATTTGAGGATTGCAATTCAAAGTCAACCACAGCAGGAAAGTCTGTGAGACTCTTATCTCCAATTAACCACCAGAAAACCAGAAGTGGAGCTGTGGCTCAAAGTGGTAGAGCACTAGTACCCTGGGCCCATGACAGACCAAAAAAAAAAAGACTAAGTCAAAGCCCAACAAAATAAGTACCAGGAAACAGGTACAGTACTTGCAAGATAGGAGGGTGGGGCCAAGGAGTGAGGGGTGGAAAAATGAAAAGGGAAGGGAGGAGAATGCAGGCAAGAATTAATATACAATTAATTTTTTTGAGAAATATAAGGGAAGGGGTGGGTGGAATGGGGGGGGTGAAGATGTTGAAGTGGCAACACAGATCAAAATGCATTATAATGCTAGGCACTGGTAGCTCATGCCTGTAATCCTAGTTACTCAGGAGGCTGAGATCTAAGGATCATGGTTCAAAGCCAGCCTGGGTAAGGAAAGTCCATGAGCCTCTTATCTCCAACTAACTGCCAGAAAACCAGATGTGGAGCTGTGGCTCAATTGGTAGAATGCTTGCCTTGAGCTGAAGAGCTAAGGGATAGTGCACAGGCCCAGAGTTCAAGACCCATGACTGAACCCCCCCCAAAAAAAAGATTTATTATATACATAAACTGCTTCATTAAATAGCAAAAAAAATCATAACCTAAAATTAAGTAAGGGAAGGGGGAGAGGTGGGTGAGAATGTTGAAAGAGGTGACATTGATCAAGATGCACTCTATTCAAGCTGGGTGCTGGTGGCTCACACCTGTAATCCTAGCTACTCAGGAAGCTGAGATCTGAGGATCGCGGTTCAAAGCCAGCCTGGGCAGGAAAGACTGTGAGACTCCTATCTCCAATAAACCACTAGAAAACCGGAAGTGGCGCTGTAGCTCAAGTGGTAGAGCGCTCGCCTTGAGCTGAAGAGCTGAGGGACAGCACCCAGGCCCAGAGTTCAAGCCCCATGACTGACCAAAAAAAAAAAAAAAGATGCACTCTATTCATAAACTGCTTTGGTGAATGGCAACTCCTTTGTACAACTACTTAAAGATAATAAACATATGCAAGAAAAAAGAAACAACATCCAGATATATTCACTCAGGAATCAAATTAATTAATCAATTAGTTTATTTATTTTGTCAGTTATGGGGATTGAACTCAGGGCCTAGACACTGTCCCTCAGCCTCATGTGCTCAAAGTTAACTCTCTACCACTTGAGCCACTGTACCACTTCTGTATTTTTGAGTGGTTAATTGGAGATAACAGTCTCACAGGGACTTTTCTGGCTTCAAATCCCAATCTTCAGATCTCAGCCTCCTGAGTAGCTAGGATTACAGGCATGAGCCTCAATTTACTTTAGTTAATTATCAGTTAAGGGATTTGAACTTAGGACCTCACACTTGCTAGGCAAGTGAGGACTGAGCTATACTTCCAGTCCTTAGGAATCAAATTCTTATAAAAATCTGCATGTGAGGGAATTAATAATAAAAACATATTAATTAAAATGCTCATCAATTAATCTTCAGGTTTTCAGTGGTCCTGTGCCTAATTCTTTCTCTCTCCCTTTTTTTTTTGGTCAGTCATAGGGCTTGAACTCTAGGCCTGGGCACTGTCCCTGAGCTCTTCAGTTCAAGGCTAGCACTCTACCACTTGAGCCACAGTGCCACTTCAAGCCTTTTCTGTTTATGTGAGGAATCGAACCCAGGGCCTCATGCATGCGAGGCAAGCACTCTACCACTGAGCCACCTTCCCAGCCTACTGGGCTTTATTTTCTTATTATTTATTTTCCTAATTCTTAAGCTTTATTTTCATGACTGGCCTGTTAAAAGCTTGTAGCTGCTTTTGCAGATTCTAATCCAGCTCATTCCTACACAGGAATCAATACAACAGAAGCAGCAGACTTTCCCCAGCCTCATGCATAAGTTATGGGGTTTGTTTGTCAGCGATACCAGCTGTGATGTCAGAAGCACAGTCAGTGTACAGTTGCTGGAAGAGGCTATGGTCATGAACTGCATTCCAATGGTCCACCTGTTTGCTTGAAAATTGAAGAGCTCTTTGCCATCACAGTAAGGTAAAAAGCTCATATTTTCTCCCTTCTTCACTCTCTACTCTTAGTCAATGAAAGATGGACTATAGGGATTTTACAACTTATACTCTGGCTAAGATCATATCACTAGATATATTCGCATCCTCTTTTCTGTATCTGTTAAATTCTTTGTTATCTGGAGTTGTTTATTCTAAGAGTACATTTCCACATGTTAAAGTGTTTTATCAACAGAGTTCTGCCTGAGAATACTGTGTGGTATGTTCCACTTAAAAATGATAATATAAAATCTACTTAAAGGAAAAAATATCCCAACAGTAGATCCTACCTCTCCTTTATTATTATTTTTATTTACGTATTTACTTTTGAGCTCATCCTGAGGTTTTTTGTTTGTTTGTTTTTGTTGGTCGTGGGGCCTGAACTCTGGGCCCTCAGCTCTTCAGCTCAAGGCTAGCGCTCTACCATTTGAGCCACAGCGCCACTTCTGGCTTTTTCTGCTTATATGGTGCTGAGGAATCGAACCCAGGGCCTCATGCATGCAAGGCTAGTATTCTAGCACTCTAGCACTGAGCTACCTTTCCAGGTCCTCATCCTGGTTCTTGAACTCAGGACTTGGGCACTGTCCCTGAGCATTTTTACTCAAAGCTAGTGCTCTACCACATGAGCCAGCTCCACTTCCAGTTTTTTGGTGCTTAATTGGAGATAAGAGTCTCATGGACTTCCCTATCAGAATTGGCTTCAAACCACAATCCTCAGATCTCAGCTTCCTGAGTAACTAGGATTATAGATGTGAGCCACTGGTACTTGGCTCTACCTCTCCCTTTAAGTAATTATGAAGATTTTTTGCTGGTCCTGGGACTTTAACTCAAGGCCTGGGCACTGTTCTTTTTTGGGGGGGGAGGTCAATTGTGAGGCTAGAACTCAGGGCCTAGGCGCTATCTCTGAGCTCTGAGCTCAAGTCTAGAGCTCTACTCCTTTGAGCCACAATGCCACTTGAAGATTTTGAGTGTTAAAGTGGAGATAAAGAGTCTCACAGGGACTTTTCTGCCCAAGATGGTTTCAAACCACGATCCTCAGATCTCAGCCTCCTGAGTAGCTAAGATTACAGGCATTAGCCACCAGCACCTGGCTTCTCTTTTTTACTCAAGTCTGGAGCTCTATCACTTGAGCCTCATTTCCACCTCTAATTAAGAAGGGTTCAACTCAGGTGCCTGTACTTGCTAAGCAGGCACAGGATCCTGCACTCTCCCCATCTCTGCGAGTAGTGTACACTGACTCCCTGGAGCTGTGCAGCAAGAAAGGTCCCTAGAGGAATGAAGATCACAGGCCTCCCACAAACAACCCAAATGGCAGAAGCAAAACAAAATAGCAGAGAACTTGCCTGAATCTGAGGGCTTAAACCATGTTCTTTCAGTCTCTTGCTATGCTTGTCTGAGTGCTGATTGCTATGTGGGCACAAAATGGCTGTCAGCACATGCAGGTACACAAAGAACTCTGCACAGGTTGGTGGGGAAATAGGGCAGCCCTAATAGGACAGGCTGAAACTATCTCCCCTCCCAGAATCAATCCATGTAGACCAAAATGTCTTGCATTTCCCTAGAAGCAGCCTAAGACAGCTGTTTGGAGGCACATGATACACTGAAGAAGTATCCTTCAGGAAAAGTCTATAGGTGGAGGCATGGAGCCAAACAAGTTAGTGCCCTTATGATCCAGTCACCTCTCCAAGACCCCTCAGCTGGCAACCAAACCTAACACATCAGCCTTCATGTCCAGTTTCCTTTGGTCACATCTCTGAAATATAACCAAGGAGCAAAAAGTTTCATAGATTTTCCTCCCCTAAGGCAAGAGATCTGACCCTACTCCACTTTTCATTACTAAGTCATTGACTATATTCTGGAGGGGGGGTGGGGGGAGGAGGAGTACTCCCCAGGGAGAATAGCTTTGGCATCTCAGAGAAGTCTCTGGAAAGCAGCCACCATTGGTGAAAAGATGAGAGTGGGCACCATGGCACCTGTGACCTTGTTTGAGGGACTCATCCAGGGTTCTCTGCTGGAAGCACAGCTTCGTTAGGAACCAGGCCTTCTGATTCCACCTTGTCAATGTGACAATGAATGAGAGTACAAATTCCCCAGTAGTGGGGGAAGAAATGCCACCCTTATCCCTACCATTTGGTTAGCATATCAATGATTTATTACTATTTGGAGACTATACTATTGAATTTAGGGGTGCTATTGTCTGAATGTTTGTCCTCTCCAAAACTCATAAGGAAATGTAGTAGCCATTGTGATGTATTGGAAGACTCTGCTCTCATGAATGGACTAAGGCCTTCATGGTAGGTTGCCTCTGCTTGGACTCTCTCTGATGGTATTTTGCCATGTTAAGACATAGCAAGAAGGCCTTTATCAGATTTAGTCATTGATTCTAGAGGCTGGTTGAACTTATGTTAATTATAATGATCCAGTCTGTTAAGTCAAGAATGGTTCCTCTGCCATGTAATTGTAACTCGTCTGCACAGTATTTTCACAATTTTTTAAAAAAAGAATGGTTCCTCATACTTGTAATCCTAGCACTGTAATGCTAGCACTGGGGAGGCTCATGCCCATGCATCCTGAATTCAAGGTCAGCCTTGAACTATTTTAGCAAGTTCAAGTTGAAATTGAGTTACACAAAATCCTGTCTCAAAAGGAAACAAAATTGCTTGGTGTGTTAGTCATTTTCTTCACTATGACACAAGACAAGAGAGAAATAACCTAAGGGAGAAAGGCTTACTTTGGCTCATAGAAAGGCTTACTTTGGCTCATTCTTTTAGAAGTTTCAGTCTTTTGTCTCAGCTCTGTGTTTTTGAGCCTGTGGGGAAACAGAACATCATGGTAGAGCCGAAAGAAAGATCTGTTCGCTCATGGCCCTGAAGCAGAGAGCAAAAGAGGAGAGGTCTGGAGACAAGAGGTACCTCTTCAGTTCATGCCCCCAGTGACTACCTCCTCCAGCCAGGTCCTACCTTAGAATAATCCATTCAGCTATGAATTCATCAATGGATGACTCTACTGATAAAGCCAGAAATCTCATGATTTGATCACATTCCCCAAGCCCATCAGCTTAATCAAACTTAATATATAGGCCTTCAAGGGGTGTTTTTAGATTCATACCATAATATACAGTTGTGCTTAGGTGTCATTTCCTGATTGGTACCCGCATTGCCTCTTTCAGAGGCTCTTCCTGTGCTCACTTGGGCTCTGGTTGATACAGTGAATGTTAGGAACAAGGAATCAAAAGTCCTGTGTTATTGAAGCACCTACTTTGACCTGCCTGGACCCTGGATTTGAGGCAAGTTTATATGGGATCTCACTAAATCAATTCTATTATGAACCCTCAAATAGTCATGCTGGCTCAGGCCCCGTACTCAGAGAAAGGAAACTCTGATCCAGAATTTACATCAATTCTAGTCAGGATAAATCACTGTCTTTTCCAGACTACAGTGGGTCCAATATAATCAACTTAACACCAAATACTTAGTTGGTCTCCATAAGGGAAAGTATGGAGTGGGGCTTAACAGCAGGGACTAATGATCAGATAATTTCCTACCCAGGCTTGGCTTTAAACCACAATCCTCAGATCACAGCCTCCTGAGTAGCTAAGATTACAGGTATGAGCCACTGGCATGGACTGGAGATGTAGAGACAGCCAGAGCCAACAAATGCATGATAATGGTCTAATCTCCAATGGGATAGTATTTGGAGATGTAGCCTTTGGAATTTATGTGGGGGTCTGATTAGGTCATGAAAGTGAGGCTTTCATGAGGCTACTGATGTCCTTAAAAAAGAATATATATATGTATATATATATATATATATATATATATATATATACACACATATATACATTTACATATATATCTCCTCTCTTGATACATATAATTATACATATATACCTATATACACACATATGTATACATGTATGTGCATATGTGTGTGTGTGTATGTGTATGAAACAGAGAGAGAAAATCTTATTGGGGTCAACTCCACTAGCTAAAAAGTCTTTGCTATAAGCCTGTGACGATGTTCAGCTCCTGAGAGCGGAGGCAAACACTCCTAAGCTTCCTAAAGGATTTGTTGGTTGAGAGGATCTGAAAGGAACACTGTTAATCTTTTTAAATGGATCTAGGTGTACCTGAATATCCCTCTGGTCCTTTGGCCTTTCTGAGGTTGGTTTTTTTGTTTGCTTGTTTGTTTGTTATTTTTGTTTTCATTGGTTGTAGGGCTTGAACTCAGGGCTTGGGCACTCTCTGAGCTCTTTTTGCTCAAGGCTCTACCACTTTAAGCCACAGTGCCACCTCTGGTTTTCTGGTGATTAATTGGAGATAAGAATCTCATGGACTTTTTACCTGGGCTGGCTTTGAACTATGATTCTCAGATCTCTAGGATTATAGGTGTGAGCCACTGGGGCCCACCTTTCTTGAGATTTTTAACAGGAGGTTGCATAACTGCACAGAATCAGATAACAAATGGAGGTTATAATCAGCAATCATCACTACACAGTAATCTGTTTAAAAATATTTTTATTGTAAAGATACTGTACAGAGTGGGGTTACAGTTACATGAGTAAGTTAATGAGTACATTTCCCATTCTGCACTCTACTGATTCTTCACTTCTTTTTCTGTCCCTCCCTCCCTACCTCTCTCTCTCTCTCTCATGGGCATGGGGACTGAACTCTGGGCCTGGGCACTGTCCCTCAGCTCTTCAGCTCAAGGCTAGCGCTTTACCACTTGAGACACAGAGCCACTTCTGGCTTTTTCTGCTTATGTGGTGCTGAGGAATCGAACCCAGGGCCTCATGCATGCAAGGCAAGCACTCTACCACTGAGCCACCTTCCCAGCCCCTCCCTCCCTCTCTCCCTCTCTCCCTCTCTCTCTGTCTCTCTGTCTCTCTTTCTTTCTTCCTTTCTTTTTTCTTTCTCTTTTTTTCCTTTCTGTCTCTCCCTTCCTCCCTCCCTCCTTCCCCCCTCCCTCCCCCCCCCCCCCCCTCTGTGCCAGTATTGGGGCTTGAACTGAGGACCTCAGCACTGTCCCTTCTGTTTTTTGTTCAAGATTGGTGCTCTGCCTCTTGAGCCACAGCACCACTTCCGTTTTTTTCTGCTTTTTTTTTTTAATTGGAGATATGGATTTCAGGACTTTCCTGCCTGAGCTGCCTTCAAACTGCGATCCTAAGATCTCAGCCTTCTGAGTAGCTAGGATTATAGGTATGAGCCACCAACACTGACTCTATCGTTTCTTTTGATATTTTTTTCTGAAATATCATGGACAATCTTGATGGTTTCTTCTGATGATATTTTTTTCTGAAATATTGTGGACAATCTTGTTTCTTCTGATGATATTTTTTCTGAAATATCGTGCACAATCTTACCTCTTTTAATACTTGCATAAATTCTTCATCTACTCTAATTTCAGTCTTTTGCATGCAGATAACTAGTTTTCCCATCACTGTTTGTTGAAGAGGCTGTCTTTTCTTCAGTGTATATACTTTTGGTTCATATTAAGTCCAACTGGCATTATTTAATTCTGAGGTTTCTCTATTGGCTTTGTATTTAGATAACAGTTATATTATTGAGAGTGGGGTATTGAGGTTTCCCACTATCATTGTGTTGGGATTTGTGTAATGAAGTCAAATGTACTAATGTTTGGCTTATAAAAAATTCTTCATCTTCTGATGCTACAATGAGAAGTACAAGTTGTCATGTCCAAAACGAGCTTTACAACGTCGGTGGGGGGGGGGAGAGGGGGGAAGGAGAAGGATTGGGATGGGGGGGGGAGGGAGGAGGCTGGGAAGGGATGTGAAGGGTAAACAAAGGAGGAGGCTGCAATGCTTGGTAAGAAATGTACGCATTATCCTGCCCATGCAATTGTAACCCCTCTGTACAGTATGTTCACAAATAAAATAAAATAAAATTTAAAAAAAAATTCTGCATCTACTTGCACTAAATGGAATTTCATAAAACTTTTAGTGATAGTGATCCATGATATCTCTAGCTTGAAAGGGATTTTGATAAAATTGACTTGGCATTTTTCTCTGCTCTTTACTAGTTACTTCATTGTGCCTTCTTAGGTTGACTTTTGCTCTGAGGACAGTAGCTTTTGTAACTGAATTTGAAGTATGTATGTATGTGAAGTATCTATGTATGTATGTATGTGAAGTATGTATGAAGTGACCATCTTCATCTCTAGGAATTCTTCTTGACCTAAGGCTATTCTGGTTAGCAATAATAGAGCCACAACCAGCTTTCTTTCCATTAAACAGCATGCTTCCTAGTTTTCTTAATCTGTCTGTGCCTTAAAAGTGTCTCCTGAAATGGAAAAACTTGGAAAAAATTATATTAAGTGAAGTAAGCCAGGCCCAAAGAAACATAGGTCCCATGGTTTCCCTTATTTGCAACAAGCGGAAAAGGTCAGATAATGTGATGTCAGGAAAATGAACTCTTAAATATGTATTTTAATGTTTTTTCTTCCATGCATGTGTTTCTAACGCATTTATAAGATTATCTCTTTGTTGCTTTGTATGTCCCTCCCCCACAGTATAACCCCTGCTTTCACTATATTTGATGTCAGTATAACTTGTGGAGGAGATGGGGAAAAACCAGTTGTTTAAGGATACAGGTGGACCTGATGCAACAATGAGAAGTACAAGTTGTCATGTCCAAAACGAACTTTACAACGTCGGTGGGGGGGGGGAGAGGGGGGAAGGAGAAGGATTGGGATGGGGGGGGGAGGGAGGAGGCTGGGAAGGGATGTGAAGGGTAAACAAAGGAGGAGGCTGCAATGCTTGGTAAGAAATGTATGCATTATCCTGCCCATGCAATTGTAACCCCTCAAAAAAAAAGTGTCTCCTGAAAGAAGGATGTATGGTTGGAGCTAATCTAGACTGCCAATTTTAGTAGTTCACTTGATGAATCCAGGTCATTTACACAGCATAATTACTGGTGTGTGTGTGTGTGTGTGTGTGTGTGTGTGTGTGTTGTGCTGGTCCTAGGACTTGAACTCAGGGCTAGGGCACTGTCCCTGAGCTTTGTATTCAGGGCTAGTGCTCTACCACTTTGAACTACAGTGCCATTTCCAGCTTTTTTGGTAGTCAATTGAAGATAAAAATTCTCAGTGATTTTCCTCCCCAGGCTGGCTTTGAACCACAACCCTTAGATCTCAGCTTCCTGAGAGTAACAAGGATTCCAGGCATGAGCAACCAGTGCCTGGCTGTACTTTTTATTTTTATTTTTAGATATACTAACTTAATAGAATTTTTTACCCTATGTGTGCTGCTCATTTTATGTCTATTTTCTCCTTTTCTTGCCTTGAAACATTACAGAACTTTATTTTTTCTATTATTTTTGAGTAACATTAGTAATACATTCTTTTTTTTTTTTTTTGGTCTGGTCATGGGGCCTGAACTCTGGGCCTGGGCACTGTCCCTCAGCTCTTCAGCTCAAGGCTAGCATTCTACCAGTTGAGCCATAGCGCCACTTCCGGCTTTTTCTTTTTGCTTATGTGGTGCTGAGGAATCGAACCCAGGGCTTCAGGCATGCAAGGCAAGTGCTCTACCACTGAGCAACCTTCCAAGCACCTAGTTATACATTCTTTTAGAGATTACCTTAAAGATGATGTGTCCTTGCCTTATTAAAGTCTTAGTTCTAACACAGATGTTTGTGATGTTTTTGTTTACTTGTTTACCAATTTCTTCATGATACTACAATCCTAAAACACTTCACCAACATTTACCCCTCTCCTGCTTTCTGTGCTATTACATTTTTGTTCTATATATATTTAAATCTCTACAAGATATATCATTGTTGTTTTGAATAAGCAGTGTTTTTGTATTTATCCATAGTTCACCCTTATTGGAATTTTTTTTCTACACTTGCTGCCCTTTTGAATAATTTTCTTTCTTCCTGAAAATCGTGCTTCCTCCTCTCTCCTTTTCTCTCCCTCTTCTCCTTCTCTTTCTTCTCTCTCTCTCTCTCTCTTTTCCTCTCTCTGGTCTGCTGGCAATTAAGTCATTCATTTTTTGTTTCTTTGAGATGATATTGTTTCATCATTCTTTTCTTTAAAAAAATTGGACTAATGTATCTAGATGTGAATTTTTTAAATAATAAAATTGTGTTTTTGTTTGCTTTCTCAAGAACATGAACTTCTGATTGGTTTAGTGGTTTAGGCCTTTTTGTTCAGTCTGTGCCAAGATCAGCAGATGTCCCTAAAAATATAATCATTTATATTCTCTCATCTCCAAAAGAGGCTTCCTTCTGGAATTTTTTCACAGCCCTTCTTTCTCCAGTTTTCTGATATCTTGTAGAATGTAATTTTGTTTTGTTTTGTCAGCCATGGGGCCTGAACTCTGGGCCTGGGCGCTGTCCCTCAGCTCTTCAGCTCAAGGATAGCGCTCTACCAATTGAGCCACAGCACCACTTCCGTTTTTTTCTGCTTATGTGGTGCTGAGGAATTGAACCTAGGGGCTCAAGCATGCAAGGCAAGCACTCTACCACTGAGCCCCCTTCCCAGCCCCTAGAATGTAATTTTTAATAATTTGACTCTCCTAGTATTATACTAGAGACTTTAACCTACCATAATCTATTTTATACTAACCAGAAGAGCAAATCTAAAACTTCTTCCTTTAATCTCTATTAAGGGTAGGGGGCAGATTTTGAATGAAATAAAAATATTGAACAAATCACAGAAATTCAGTATTGGGGTTTTATTCATCCATTGATGTGATACAAAAAATTTCTATAGACTAGCTGGCTTGGCACACATCTGTTATCCCAGCACTTGGGAGATTGAAGCAGGAGGATGTTGACTATGAAACTAGCCACAGCTATATAAGATCCTGTCTTTTTTTAAAATAGTTTTTATTGTGAAAATACTGCACAGAGGGAAGATCCTGTCTTTAAAGTAGCAACAGCAACAAAAAGTAGATGTTGATAGACTATCCTCAAGTCATCATTCAGCTTTGAATATTATCAAGTAAAGTTTGTCATACTTTCTAGGATTCAGTCTAGAAAACTATCTGTTGTAATAGTTTCCCTTATTCTAAGACTCTCCATAAAGTAAAAGCAAAATCTGTTCATCTACAATTTTGTGGTGCTATAACGATAGAATACCTGTGTCTTCACAGATTAACCATTTCCTGAATAAGTCTGTATCATGAGTCTGTCTTCCTCTGTGCCTGTCACTTCGTCTTTATTCTATGCTATGTTTCTGCCAACCATTACCAATCATGTACTGTTAAGCCAGAAAATAAATAATCTATTACTTTACAATTTATAGATTTCTTTTCCCAGTATAGAAATAAAAGTAAATAAGCATCAAATCAGGAGCACTTTTATGTTCAATCTGCCTGAGCTACAACCATGTAATAACTTCTATTCACAGCCTAGAAGAAATGGATTCTTTCTGCCTCAATGACACTGGCTCCACCATAGAGAACAAGGCTATGGAGGGAATCATCTCACCAATGACCACTCAACTTTGCCACCTGCTCATCTCAATGGAGAGGAAAGTTATAAACAGTGATGTATTTGCCTCTTTGGAGATGATGGCAGCCGAACTGACAAATGCTAGTGAAGAGTTTGTGCACGTTGCCCACAGGTAATTCTTTCAAAGAGCCTAAGCCCACTTTCTGAAAAATTGGCAACAGAAGGAACATGTAACTCAAGTTTCATGGTTGTCTTAAATGCCTTTGGAAAGAAGTCACGTGGGAAAACCCAAATTGATAAAATATAAAACAAATCATTTAAATGACTTAAAGTACAATTTAAGAAATAGTTCTTACTGGAAAAATTTGCTTAGAAACAAAACTTAAATTATTAAAATGTATTCAATCTTCTTAATACTCAATTTTGTGTGTGTGTGTGTGTGTGTGTGTGTGTGTGTGTGTGTATGCTGGTTCTGGGGCTTGAATGCAGGGCCTGGGCACTGTTCCTGAGTTTTTTTGCTCAAGCTAGTACTCTATCATCTGAGCCATTTCTGGATTTTTTGTGCTTAATTGGAGATAAAAAACTCACAATAATTATTAGAAACAAGAGTCTCGCTGCCTAAGATGGCTTTGAAGAGCAATTCTCAGATCTCAACCTACTGAGTAGCTGGGATTACAGGTATGAGCTGCCTGGCCAATTCTTTTATCAAAGAAATGAAAATTAAAAGGATACCATATTTGACTTAACATCTTGGCAAAAATGAAGAAGAATGATAATATAAAGTGTTGTTGGGTTAGGGATGTGGCTTAGTGGTAGAATGCTTGCCTAGCATGCATCAAGCCTTGGGCTCGATTCCTCTGTACCACATAAACAGAAAAAGCCAGAAGTGTCACTGTGGCTCAAGTGATAGGGTGATAGCTTTGTAAAGAAGCTCAGGGACAGTACCTAGGACCTGAGTTCAAGCCCCAGGACTGGCAAAGCAAAATAAAAAAAACTTAAAAACAAGTGTAATCCTAGCTACTCAGGTGGCTAAGATCTGAGGATTGCAGTTCAAAGCCAGCCCCCAGGCAGGAAAGTCCATGAGACTCTTATTTCCAATTAACCACCAGAAAACTGGAAGTGTCATTATGGGTCAAGTGGTAGAGCATTCACCTTGAGCTGAAGAGCTCAGGACAATGCCTAGGCCCAGAGTTCAAGACCCATGACCACCACCACCAACAACAAAAAGTGTTGTCAGACATGGGTCATCTTTATACATTGATAAAATATTATTTTATGGTACTCTTTAAACTTCTGAAAAAAGTAGAAAATGACTTAATTTCCTAGTAAACTACAACACAAGCCTGTGGTGAAATGAAAAACTGAATGTGAATGCTTAAAAGGTTATAGGTGATCATCTGCTGATTAAGAAATAGGTTTACAGTATTGTGTTACATGGGCAAATGAAATGCCAACACTTCAATGCTTATATAGAGCTAGAAATTATGCTGACAGACATGCAACAGATTTTAACAGTAGTTACCAGGTTCTTTCCTTCCCTTCTATTCCTATCCTCAGGTCTTTTCAAAGTTTATCATTACACATTAAATATGTAATTAGAAAATATGCAATTTTAAAATAAATAATCCTAGCTATTCAGGAGACTAAGAGTTAAGGATCACCATTTGAAGCCAGCTTGAGAAGAAAGGTCTGCATGACTCCATTTACAATTAGCCAACAAAAAGTCAGATTGCAGGTATGGCTCAAGTGGTAGAGCTCTAGCCATGAATATAAGGTTCCAAGTTCAAGCTCCAGTACTGGCAGAAAAAAAGTAAATAAAATAGGAATTAAAAAACATAGGTGGGGCTGGGAAAGTGGCTCAGTGGTAAAGCGCTTGCCTTGCATGCCTGAGGCCCTGGGTTCGATTCCTCAGCACCACATAAGCAAAAAGAAAAAAGCCAGAAGTGGCGCTGTGGCTCAAGTGGTAGAGCGCTAGCCTTGAGCTGAAAAGCTGAGGGACAGCGCCCAGGCCCAGAGTTCAGGCCCCACGACCGGACCCCCCCCAAAAAAAAGTATAGATGGACTAGCTTTCAGATATCAAAACTCAATATTCAGACAAGCATGGTAAGGTATACCTGCAATCCCAGCAGAGGAAGTATGAGGCCATCCTACACTACATAGAAAGTCTGAGCCTATCTGAGCAACACAGACTGGAGATGTAGTATAGAAAAGTCCCTAACCAGAATTGCAACTTCAGCTCAGGCAATGTTAGAGCCTATCTGAAACAAAACAAAACAAACACCAAATTACACACGCCACACACACACACACACACACACACACAGAAACAACAAAAAACAAGAAAAGGGGGTGGGGACAGCTCAAGTGCAAGACCTTGTGCATATATGCACACACACACACACACACACACACACACACATACACAGAGGTAGAGGTAGAATGGCCAGTAGAACAGGCAGGGTGAACTTAACAAAATCTTCCAGTGGAATAAGAGTGTAAGAAACCCTAGAGTAATACATACAATGTCAAATGGTTAACCAGCTTACAAGTGCATTGTGTGTGTGTGTGTGTGTGTGTGTGTGTGTGTAGGCAGGAGGTTTGTGGTTTAAGGTCACTCCTAAGCAAAGAACATGAAAATCTATAAAAAATAATAACAGAAGTGAATAAGATTGAGAGTATGTCTGGCTCTGAGTTCAAACCCTAATGCCCTTAAATAAAAGGAATTGAGAATGAAGAAGAGCCTTATAACTGATCTGAATACAATATTATTTGAAAAACCAAAGTGTATCCAGATTATACAGGCGCTGTGGTAGCTGCTGTGATGACTACCAGGATTTCATTTGGAAACAAAAGGAAATTCTGTCAGCCCTGTTGTGATGTCAGTCTCTTGTGTAGTCTGCTATAGCTGTAGAGAACTGTCTCTGGGCACAATAGTTCACCCCTGTAATCCTAGTTATTTAGGAGATGGAAATTAGGAGGATCTCAGTTTGAGGCCAGTTTGGCCAAAAAAATTTAAGACACCCTATTTCAACCAATAAAAGAGCTGGATATGATAGTATGCACCTGTCATCCATGCTACACAGGAAACATAAATAGTTACATCATGAACTAGATCAGAGGCAAAGAATGAGACCCTAGTTGAAAACTAATGAAAGGAAAAATATCTGGGACTGGGACTCCAGTGGTAGAGCACCTGACTAGCAAGTGCTAGGCCCTAAGTTCAAAGAAAAAGGAACTATCAGATAAATTCATGCTTACATATCTTTTTGCCTATATCAATGTTTAGGTATGCACACATACTCCCTTGCTCTGTCTAATGGAAAGACCCTAAAACAATGATCTTTCAATAGAGATGCTCAGACCTATCACCCAGGTCTTAGTCTCTAAGTACCATTTGACACTAAAAAGGGTCTTGGCTCTTTGGAGAAATGGCTCATTATAGAATGTGGTTAGATAAATAATAGATGAACCTGAAAGCCAGGTGCTAGTGGCTTACACCTGTAATCTTAGCTACTTGGGAGACTGATACCTGAGGATCAAAGTTCAAAGCCAGCCCAGGCATAAAAGTCTATGAGACTCTTATTTCCAACTGAGCCACGAGTGGAGCTGTGGCTCAAGTGACAGAGTACTAGCCTTGAGAATTAAAGCTTAGGGACAGCACCAAGGCCAAGTTCCAGACCCAGGACTGACACAAAAACAAAAATATAAAACTCATGAACCAAGAATATTTTGGCCGGGCGCTGGTGGCTCACGCCTGTAATCCTAGCTACTCAGGAGGCTGAGATCTGAGGATCGAGGTTCAAAGCCAGCCCGGGCAGGAGAGACTGTGAGACTCCTATCTCCAATAAACCACCAGAAAACCGGAAGTGGCGCTGTAGCTTAAGTGGTAGAGTGCTCGCCTTGAGCTGAAGAGCTGAGGGACAGCGCCCAGGCCCAGAGTTCAAGCCCCACGACTGACAAAAAAAAAAGAATATTTTGTTTACAAAAAAGTAGGTGATAAAACAGTGGTACAAGTGAAACAAAGAAGCCAATTTGAGTAGGGCAAATTGGTACAAATATGACTCACTGTGGGATCATTTGAGCATTAAAATGAAGATTATGATAATAGATCATAAACCATTGAATAAAATAAGAACCATGGAGGCCATGCTGATAATAAACAAGAGAGGAATGAACTCTAGAAGTAGAGAAGGAATCATAGAGTTGATTACTATTTGGAAACTACCATAATAATAACCATTCCACATAAGAATCATCAATAGATCCTAAAATTAGTGGGCAAAAGTTTAGTGAGGACCTGTAGTCTCAGCTACTTAAGGGGTAGAGGTTGGGAGAGCTGCAATCCAAATCAGCCAGGGCTGATCTCAGTCTACAAGGTGAGAGAGGTGATTCACACCTGTAATCACAGCTATGTAGGAAGCCATAGATAGGAAGATTATGGTTGGAGATTGGCCCCAGGCAAAACCATGCAACTTTACCTGAAAAATAAATAATGGAAAAGAGCAAAAAGGGCTGAAGAGGCTAGGTGCCTGTAGTGTCTCATGTTTGTAAGCCCAGTTACTCAGGAGATATGAGGACCGAAGTTCAAAGCCAGCTTCGGCAGGAAAGTCCATGGGACTCTTATGTCCAATTAGCCACCAAAAAGCCAGACACAGAGCTGTGGAGCTCAAATAGTAGAGCTCTAGCCTTGAGTACAAAAGCACAAGGACAGCGCCCAGGCCCTGAGTTCAAGCCCGAGGACCAGCATAAAAAGGGTTGGGCACATGGTTCAAGTGGTAGAATGCCTGCCTAGAAAGCACAAGGCCCTGAATTCAAAAACTAGTGCAGCATGGGGCTGGGAAGGTGGCTCAGTGGTAGAGCGCTTGCCTTGCATGCATGAGGCCCTGGGTCCGATTCCTCAGCACCACATAAGCAAAAAAGAAAAAAGCCGGAAGTGGCACTTTGGCTCAAGTGGTAGAGCACTAGCCTTGAGCTGAAGAGCTGAGGGACAGCGCCCAGGCCCAGAGCTCAGGCCCCACGACCGGACCCAAAACAACAACAAAAAAACTATTGCAACGAAAAACAAAAGTAAAAAAATAAACAAATCCCAAACAACAAAAACAACTCCCTCCACATAATGAAGAATAGTACATCTTTAAATAATATATCTTTTAATAGTAGTATATCTATAAATAGTGCTTTTACAGAGCAGAGAACTGACACATATTGCCTTCCCCAAGAGATCAAAGTTAGCATTGTTATTATTAGGCGTCTGCACTAGGAAGGACACAATGTCATTTGTAGAGAATCATTTCCTAAAGTGTGAAGCCTGAGACTATTAATAACACATCACAAAAATTCACATCTAAAGACTTCCTACAAATGACTGGCTTGTATGCCATCATCAAATACTCAAGGTCAAGAAAGACAGAGAGTCTCTGGAACTGCTCCAGTTTGGGGGATAAAATCATTTGCATTTATTTCCTATCGCCGCTGGAACACATCATCATCACATGTTTAGTGACCTAAACCACACAAACTTCCTACTTGAAGTTTCAGAGGGTAGAAGTTGGTTGGTTTGGCCAGTTCCTCAGGCTAAAGAGGAAATGTCACCCTGCTGGGCTTTGATCTAGAGACTCTGCCAAGGAGTCATAAAGATGGTTGGATGAATCCAATTCTTTGTGATCATAGGACTGAGACCCCTGATGTCATGCTAGATGTCATCTGAACCTGGTCTTTCCTCTTCAAGGCTGACTTCAATCCCTATGACACCCCCAACCCAAAATGAGAGGTCAAGTTCTTCTGCCATCTTCCAAATCTCTCTCACCCCTCCTTCCTCCCTCCTCTGCTACTCTGAAGGGCTCATGCTATTATACTGGACCTCTCTGAATAGTCTAGGCTATTTTCCCTGTCAGCTGTTCAGTGACTTTAATCACACCTGCCAAGTCTCTGCACAGTAGTTCCTAGATTAATTTTGTTTGCCTAACTAGGATATGAGAATCTTGGTGATAAAGCAGAGGGTTGTTTTTAGAATTCTGCCTAGCGTAACATTTGACTGTTGAATGTAATAGTTGCAGACTGGGAGCAATTTAAAAAACTTGAATACTGATTTTTGGATAACAGTATTACTTAATTGTTTAATTTCCTGATTTTGAGGATGACTCGGTAGGTATGCAAATGAATCATTTTCAGATAAAGAGGCATCTTTATTGAACTATCTGCACAGAGAGGAGAAGGGAAATAATAAAGCAAATACGACAAAGCAATGACAACTGGTGAATATGATTAAAGAATGTGTCTGGGTATACTGTACTATTTTTGCAACTTTTATAAGTTTGAAATCATATAAGCACTTAAAAATTACAAAAATATTGCTGAAAAAATACTCATGCTTAAAACTTAAGCAAATGATAAGCCGTGCATGAGTTGCCTCATTTCTGTAGCCCTAGCTACTTAGAAGGCAGAGATTGAGATATCAAGGTTCAATGTCAGTTTAAATAAAACCTCGAGATCCCCCCCTCCATCTCCACCAATAAAAAACAAAAACAAAAAAATTAGACACTGTGGCACCTCCCTATCACCTCAGCTATATGGGAAGTGCAAATTGGATTGTGATCCAGACTAGCTGGACATAAACTTGAGACTCTATCTCAAAAATAATAAAAGCAAGCCATGTGCCAGGAGATCGCATCTACAATCCTAGCTACTAAGGAAGATCCTGGAGGATCGTGGCTTAAAGCCAGACTCAGCAGACCAAGAGACTCCATCTCCAATTAACCAGAAAAATGCTGGATTAGAGGCATGGATCAAGTGATAGAGCAGTAGCCATGAGCAAGAAAGCTGAATGAGAACGAGAGGCCCTGAGTTCAAACTCTTGTATCAGCCATTTTTAGGTTATGTATGTTTTACCACAATAAAGTAAAGCTATGGAACCAAGGTAAGGACTGTATGTGGTATGACCTCAATTAAATAAAAAGAAAAAAATATGGAAAGGAAAATTCCAAACTATTTATTATGACTTATTTAGAAGTGTTGGTACTCATTTAGCACTTTTTTCCTATGTTTTAAGTTTCCCTATACAGTGGTTTTGTGTGTGTGTGTGTGTGTGTGTGTGTGTGTGTGTGTGTGTTTAGTTAGAGGTAAGAGTTTCACAGACTTTCCTGCCCAAGCTGGCTTTGAACTTCAGTCCTCAGATCTCAGCCTCCTGAGTAGCTAGAATTACAAGCATGAGATATTGGTGCCTTGCTCCTGGGGCTTGAACTCTGAGCCTGGGTGGGTGTCCTTGAGCTCCTTTTGCTCAAGGATAACACTGTACTACTTTAACCGCAGCACCACTTCTGGCTTTTTCTGTGGTTAATTGGAGGTAAGAGTCTCATGAACTTTTCTGCCTGTGCTGGCTTTGAACTGTGATCCTTAGATCTGAGCCTCCTGAGTAGCTAGAATTACAGGCAGGAACCTCTAGAGCCTGGCTTCACAGTGTTTTTTGTGAGTACAAAACCTGGCACATTAAAATTTGAGAGAGGTTGAACATCACTTTTGCTTATTTCAATAACTTCCCAGGCTGCATTGTCTCTTCCTGGCAAGATAAATTATTTATATAGGCATTATCTGAGCGCAGGCCATGGGAAATGGGCGAGCCCCATCACAGCAACACTGCAAATAATTCATGCTGGTGCTTAGGTTTGTTTGGCATCACTGACTTTTGGAGCAGCTCCATGAGCTATTCTCAGGAGGGACTAAAGGAAGCCATCAGTGCTAGCCTGGTGGGGGCAAGCTTGAAGGTTCTGGCCTTGTCTGTGAGTAAACTCTCTACAGATCACAGAACTTGCCACATCAGCTATCTTGGAACTTTCCAGCAGAGTGAGGCTTAGGCAGGACTGGAAGACAAAAAGGCATGTGTCTTTCTTTGCTTAAAACTATGTGTGGATACTGGAGCTGAAATACAAGCATATGTAACTGCATGCAGGATCATATATATTATATATAAATATATATTTATATCATGTGATATATGTAAATATGTATCACATATAATGTATAATGCATATATGATATATAATAGATACATAAATATATACTATAAAATACACATTTATATACATGCATCACACATATATATTATATATAGGTACATATGTATGTATATAAGTTATGGGACTGTTGGTTGTTAGAAGGGATGGGAAAACTGAGAGGATGAACAATTCCAAACTGTATTACATCTGTGAATAAAGATAGCAGAATGAAACTCATTGAAAGCTGTTGAAGAATGGAGTGGGGGTGGGGAAAGTCAATATGATTAAAATATTGTATATGCATGTGTGAAATGCTATCACAAAATCCCTTTGAACGATGAACATATACTAAAACCGTGATAGAAATGTCCAACTTCCTGTGAGGTGTGGGAACTAGTGGGAGAGGGGTGAGCGGAAGTGTGAAGGAGGATGAATATGGCTGAAATTCTTTATGCATGTTTGTGAAAACAGAACTGTGAAGCATATGGTTTGGGAAGGGCAGGAGGATGAGGGGGAGTGATGGAATGGTGAGTTTAATCAAGGTACATTGTTTGTATATAGATGTTCCTAGATATGTCCAGATAAATTCCCCTCATACAACTAATTGATGCTAGTAAAAATGTGAAAAAACATACAATCTGATGAAAATATGAATGAGCTAAAGGAAGAAAAATGATAAGCTTACAAACGAGATAACTATCCTGAGCATTTTGCTTTATATTTATTCCAGACATTTCTCTAGTCTCATTTTCCTTTTTACTTCCTTTCTCCATTTTTCCTTCCCCATGTATTTCCTTTCTCAAAAGCATATGCCAAACATTTGTAGGGGTTGGATTCATACTTGCAAGCCTAGCTACTCAAGTGATTGATATCTGGAGGATTGAGGTTCAAAACCAACTTGGATAGAAAGGTCTATGAGACTCCCCCTCCAATTAAGTAGCAAAAAGATGGGCTGGAGGTAGCAGTGAGCAAGTGCAAGGCTCCTGAGTTCAAGCCCTGGTCCTGGCAAGGTGTATCTATCGCCAGGTATGTGCACACACGCATGTGTAGATGTGCTATATGTACATATATAACAGGCCACTGCACTTTACTACCAGCCCCAGAAGGGCCCTAGGGTCAATGTGAACAGGGCCTGGGGCTAAGTCCAGCCAGCATGAGAAAACTAAGAAGTTGGGATTTCATGTATCTTTCCCCCTTCACTTCTAACTTCAGTCTCTCCCAACCACTCAGAACCTGACACTTGGTAGGCAGGCACCCTACCACTTAAGCCAATCCATCAGGCCCTTTTTGCTCTGGTTATTTCTGAAACAGTGTCTCACGTCTTCTCCTACTCCCTGGTCTGTTGTCAGTTCCCTGACATGTGAAGACCTTTCCCACCCTAGGTAAGGAATTAGACCTGCAGCTTCCCAGCCTTAAATGCTCTTGCCTGGATGGCCCCTCTACTGAATACAGTGTATTTCTGAAGAGGTGCAATAAGCTCACATCTGCAACATTCTCTCTCTTCTGACCTCTTTGACATGTCAAATATATAAAAATTACATGTAACCAAGCACTGGTGGCTCAAGCCTGTAATCCTAGCTACTCAGTGTAAGGTCTGCCTTGGAAAGACAGGGCAGACCCCTGGCTCCTCTTGGCTAAGTCTCTGCCCAATACCTGCGTCACTTAGATAGCTGGCACACCTGGAAGCAGTCATCTCCCCCTCCTCCAAGGTAACATCTTGGGCTGCCTCTGGTCCCATCAGCCATGGGAGGGTCCCAGGCTCTGAGGTCACATCTGCATCCAGTGTGGGCACACCTTTGTCCCACCATGCCACACCTGGCTGCACCTTCTCCCTACTTAAACCCAGGCAGGATGTCAGCCCACCCATTTCGTCCATGGGGATAACTATGCATTTATTTATTTATTTATTTTTGGCAGGGGCAGTAGTTTGGTAATAATAAAATTTCTCTCTCCTGCTTAAATACCTCATGGTGTTCTCATTTATCAGCTACCTACTTTAATTTACCATACAATCAGGAGGTTGAGATCTGAGGATCATGATTCAAAGTCAGCCATGAGACAATTTATTTATTTATTGCTAGTGCTGGGGCTTGAACTCAGAGCCTGGGCACTGTCCCTTTTTGCTCAAGGCTAGCACTCTACCACTTGAGCCACAGCACGACTTCTGGCTTTTTCTGTTTATGTGGTACTGAGGAATCAAATCCAGGGCTCCATGCATGCTAGGCAAGCACTCTACCACTAAGCCACATTCCCAGTCTTGTGAGACGCTTATTTCCAGTTAATCCTATATTATTTAGGGTTTTTTTTTCTGGTTGTAGGGCCTGAACTCTGGGCCTGGGCGCTGTCCCTGAGCTCTTCAGCTCAAAACTAGCACTCTACCACTTGAGCCACAGCGCCACTTCCGGCTTTTTTCTTATGTGGTGCTGAGGAATCGAACCCAGGGCCTCATGCATTCAAGGCAAGCACTCTACCACTGAGCCACCTTCCCAGCCCTAGTTTTTGTTTTGAGTCAATGTCTTGTTTATGTAGCTCAGGCTGGCCTCAAGCTCATTCTCCTCCACTTCAGCCTTCAAGTGCTGGAATTATAACAAGTATGTGCCACCATGCCTTGCTCTTTATCTCTATTTTAATGACTGCTTAGCTCTTCTACTCCTTTGTGTCATGATTTCCTTATAAATATGCTTCTTTTGACAGTATTGAATATTATTAATGTAATGTGTCTCTCCAGGCTAGCAGGAGACTCTGACCAGTGGCTCAGAGAGGAAATGAAGCCAGTGGCTGAATCTCTGATCCTGTCTGGGAGGAACATCACACTGGTGGTTCAGAGGCTCCATCTGCAACCAGAAAGTCAGTGCCATCGGGAAGAGCTAGTGGCCACAGCCCAGCAAATTCTAGTGGGCACCACCAAGGTGAGGCTTTGTCAGAGCCGCAGGCTGGTCATTGCTGAGGGCATGGTTGGGCATATATTTGCCCCAGAAAACAAAACCTGCCAAATTTCCAGGCATAGAGTTTATTATCAATTTTATCAGCTATAAAGATGGAAGCTGCCAGAGGGAGCTGGCTAGACATACTCACACTGGGCTTCCTCATCCCCCACACTTAGCCACCAACTTCTCATAAAAATGTTGCCAAATGGGTCACTTTCTACCCTGTTTGTAACCAAGAATCATGGGAAGAGCCTACTGAAGTCTGCAGGTCAGCTTGTTTGGCAAAGGAGAATCCTGAATGTAAACTTTGCTTTGGGGGTCTTGAGGAGCATGGAGAAATTCCTCAGCCTGCCCTTATAAAACGTGTGTGTGTGTGTGTGTGTGTGTGTGTGTGTGTGTGTGTGTGCTGGGATTTGAATCAAGGCCTTGTGCTCAAGGCGAGCACTCTACCACTTGAGCCATACCTCTACTTCCAGCTTTTTGCTAATTAATTGGAGATAAAGTCTCAGGTTTGTCCGCTGGAGTAGCTTCTAATCTGGATCCTCAGATCTCAATCTCCTAAGTAACTATGATTACAGGTGTAAGCCACTGGCTTCCCAGCAGGCCTAACTTTTAATTGGAACATTGATCATTGTTAAAATATGCTTAAATATGATCACACATTATTCATGTGAACTTTAGTGATCTAGGTTATTGGGGAGGAAGATGTACTTCAACGGGCCATTTTAAAGGAGGGACAGAACCAGAGGGCCTTGGGCACCTGCTGATGCCCTGAGGAAGGGTGTGGAAGGTTCTTGGTATGGATACTGGCTCAGTGCAAAAGGATGGATAGGGCTGTCTGGGAGTGGTGGGGTCATGCTAAAGAACATATCTCAGGGGTGCTTTGTGGAGAGGCAATCCCATCTCCATCATTATCCAAAAAGTATGTATCCCTACCTTATGCTGGTCACCAGTGGCTCCTGCCTGTAATCCTGAGATGTATTACTCTGGAGGCTGAGATCTGAGGATCACAGTTCAAAGCCAGCCCAGGCAGGAAAGTCCATGCTACTCATCTCCAATTAACCACCCAAAAGCCAGACAGAAGTAGAGATGTGGCCCAAGTAGTAGAACACTAGCCTTGAGCACAAAAGCTCAGGAACAGCACCCAGGCCCTGAGTTCAAGCCCCAGGAACACACACACACACACACACACACACACGTAGTAGAACACTACTAGCCTTGAGCACAAAAGCTCAGGAACAGCACCCAGGCCCTCAGTTCAAGCCCCAGGACACACACACACACACACACACACACACACGCACACACACACACGCACACGCACGCACACACCCCTCTCTAGGTTAGACTCCACATTATTTATGGCTCAAATTTAAGACGCTTTCCATTCTCAGTTACACCCAGTCTAGCCAAAGATACACACTACCACTCCTGTGGGACTTATCCCACCCCGGGATTCTATATTTTTCAGTTTGGGGAAGTGTGGGAGACATTTATTTGAAAAACTAGGAGTTAGAGTCGTGATTGACTGTTCGATCGCTCCAAAAATGTGCAGTCACCATCAAGCCTCTCTCCCTTGTTACTGCCCGTACAGATCCTGCTCCTGGAAAACGCGGCGATGGCCAGGAAAACTGTGCGAGCGGCGGGTTGGTGCCTGGCCTGCCTGGACGCGCTGGAGGCGGCTGAGGACGCCAGCTCTCTGCGCAGCTCCCTCGCCGACCTGGCCGAGGCCCTGCAGCGCCTGGGCCGCCTGAGTGCGCGCGG
>NW_012267263.1:569195-583227 GCF_000151885.1 Dipodomys ordii
CCGGGACACGGCTTGCGACTGGCTGCCTGCTCCGCGCCGCCGGAGAGGCTGAGCCTGGTGGCCCGCTGCAGCCAGCCGCTGGAGCTGGGGAGCGCCAGCGACCGGCGCCTGGCTGCTATTGACCGGGCACAGGGAACAATCCTGTGGACACTGGAGCCGGGGGAGGAACGCGCGGCGCTGCAGGCTGCCACGGAGGCCCTGTCCCGGGGAGTTCGCGCCGGGCTCCTGCGCCAGATCCTGGACACGTTCACAGACACCCACAGTCCTCTCGAAAGGCTGCTGCAGGCTGCCTTGGCCACTTCCACACCCAGTTCCCCTGGGGATGGCGAGGCCTGGTCACAGAACCTCCAGATTTTCCTCGATGCTTTCCAGGACCAGGCCAACCAGATGCTCCAAGTAGCTCGCTTGGTCTTGGCTTGCTGCCACACACCACAGACTGGCAGAGACCTGGAGGTGGCCGTAGCAGGGATTTGGGGGCTCGTGGGCAGAGTGCAGCAGCTTTTCTCACAAAGCCCCCAAGGGTCCAGACTCGACTACAGCCCTGCCATTCTGCAAGATCTGCTTCAGGCCTGGGCCTGGGCATCCCAACGACTGCTGGCATGTTTTGATGATGTTCTGAATATTCCCGAATTCCTGAACGTGTCTATTCAGGAAATGATCAGGCACTTGAATCTATTTATGTGGGCTCCGAGGGGTGAACATTCCAGAGAGTTCTCCGGATTTGTGGCATATTTACAAAGTCGAGCCGCACACATAGTGCAGGTAATGAATAGATATGTGGACCAAGATCGCGACCCCATTTTCCGCAATGGTCTTCGAGTCTTGATCCAGCAGTTGGAGCAATCTTCGCTGGTCCTGGGTTCAGTGTCTGGACACAAATCAGACTACAGCCCTAAGGATCAACTCACAGTTTTAACCATGGCCAAACATCTTATTTATTCAGCTCAGCAAATTCGAGAAGGGCTGGATGGGACAAACCACCCAGATATCCTCAGTCCCCTTCGAAGTCAAGTTCAAAGGTCTACTGTTGCTAAGAAACAGTGTTATTTTATTTTCCCTAGACTCCAGGTCTCCACAGCTACTGAAAGGAAATACCAGAGGTTGCCTGGCTCAGAGGAAACAGATCTGTGTACCTCTTTCCTACCAAAGGAACCACCTTCCTGCTGCTCAGTTCCTGATAGCCCACAGAAGATGAGTTCTTCTCTCCCTATCACCAGCAAACTCCTTCTTGCTGTAGACAGCCAGGACCACCAGGCGGTGGCCTCAGTATACAGCAGTGTGCCAGAGAAGGATGCAGCTGGGGAAGGACCACCCACAACAATGAGAATGATAGGACCCCAAGAAATCCCCTCACAGACACCTTCCATTACTGACCCAGCAGTGGAGAGAGCCCATAGTAGAACTTCTGGAAATAATCGTCTCCTAGAAGTGGCTTTCCAGCTGTCTGAGAGGACCAGGGGAAGCAAACAGGATTTGGTCACTATGGCTGGTGACTGGTACCCTCTGTGCCAACAACTCTTTTGTTCTAACCCAACAGCTGACTTATCAGGGAACATGGCAGTGTTCATAGAGCTCCAGCAGAAGTTAGCCTCAGTGGTCCAGCTAACAGCTAAGAGTGGGCCCACGGATTTCGACAAAAAGGACCTTGACTCAATGGGACATCCAGAAACACTTGCCCGAATGCAAGGCAGATTGGAAGAGGCAGAGATCCATGCTAAACAACTGTTGGACAAAATTCTGGTCTCTGATGGTCTCCATGCCCCCAAACTGTGGGAAGAGAGCATTGAGAATGGGTGTCTTCTGTGGTCAGTGGCTGTCCAAGACTTGATCCAGTACATGAAGAGGCTCAGTAGAAGACGAGGCCTCTTCCTACTGCCCCTGCAACAGGCAGTGAAGGAACAGCAAGGGTTGCAGGAAGGGTTGGACCAGGCAGTGGATGTGATTCAAAGGCTACAAGGGGCTGCCAGGCTGTCTAGCCGTCTATGTGGGGATGAACATGTAAAGGGTGAGGTCTGCCTTCTGAGCAGGGAAGTGCATGTACTCACAGATGCTCTGGCAGATGTAGCACACATCCTGATCTCCTCCCCTAAACCGTCTCCAAGCCTGTCCACACGTTTTGAACTTCTCTGCTTGGAGCTTACCCTTCAGGCCATGGTCCTGACCAGCCACCTCAGCAGCATTAATGCCGACTATGAGTATGCCTTCCAAGATGCTGTCTGTCCAATGCTGCCTGTCTGTAAGAACCCCCAGTCCAGGACAAACAGCTTCCTGGAGAGCATGATATCTGGTATCCAGGATGTACAGGAGATCATAGTCAAAGGCCAAGAGCCAGGGTACTGCCAGGAAGATCTGACTATGGCTCTGGAAAACCTTCTCATCACCACCAATGAGGTAGCCCTCAAGCTCCCCGGGCTCCAAGGACACCCAGAGGAATGGGGACTGCACGTGCTGGACTGGCTTCGGTTGGAATGGGCAGCCAAAGCCCACCACGCAGTGTTTCAGCTGCAGGCCTGGCAGGGTGGTCACACCCAAGCCTGGAGACTCCTGGTCCAGTGCTTGAAACCAAGGAAGGAGCCAGCCAGGGCCTCAGAACAGGACCTTGGCCAGGCCCAGCCCCACCATAAGGAGAGTTCATCAGGAGCTACTGCAGGGTGCATTGTGGGTTCTCCAGGTTGTGTCCCCAGAGGGACTCCAGGGAGCTCAACAGGGACCTGCACTGCTGAGCCAGGCATCACTAGGACTACCACAGGAGACATGGGCATGGTAGGGTACTCAGCATATTTCCTCTACTCCCACCTCTATCCTTTTCGTGTAGCCAAAGGCTCTCCCAGGATTTTGTGTGTAACACACTAGACAGGTGTAGCCACAGAAAGCTGAAGCTTGGGGTCCGCCCAGATTGCCTGGGCTGGCAGCTGCCTCTGCTATTTCCTAGCTGAGACCGCTGAGAAGCCTTGTGGCCATTTTTTTTGACTTACGTATTCTAGCCTGGCAATTAACAAAAGCATTCATGCAAAATATTTATAGTTGTTTGGCACCAGTAAGTGTCCTAGACACAGGGCCAACAGTGCCTACACTTGCCATTGTTGTCCATGAAGATCTTCCTGATCAGCCCAACCGGAAGTGACTCACTTGCTATAACTGACAGCCCTTGTCCTGTGGCACAGGCTACTTCCTGCCACTTTGACCTCTGCAGATTTACCTCCCTGTTGCAGTCAAGGTTCTTTCATTGGCAAGTGTCAAGAATCCAGATGGAATCACTAATAGAAAAAAAAAAAAGGATTTATTGGCAAGATTATGGGATTGGTAGTTACCCTCACTCCCTGACCCCCCCCCGCCCCGCCCATAGAAACACACATAGACACACAAATACAGACACACACTTGTTTCTTTCCAAGGCAAGATAGGACACTTATGCATTGTGGATCCCAAACATTTAATTAGTTTGTATATATTGACTGTGATCAAAGCCAGTGAGACTAATTATACTAGTGTAGGTTTACAGGCTTCAAGAAGTTCCCAAGCACATTTGTTCAGCTCAGCATTGATGTACAACCTGATTTCTCCCCTTCATAACTTTTTGCTTGGCTGCAGAACCTGCCAAATTATTCTATAGGCCTTCTCCCAACAAAAAACTGGCCCAAGATTGGGGGAGGGGCCTCATTTGGTGAGGTGAGGCAAAGAGCTTATTGAAAACGTTATCAAAACTTCTTTATTGGATTGACTTCTAGATTGGAACAACTTGTCTGGGGTCTGGGGTCTGGAAGAGGCTTAGAGGATGTGGTACTAGTGAAGGTCCAATAGACAAATGTCATAGTCTAGATTATGAGTACCTAGCCCACTTGTGGATGCAAGAGGCTGCTGTTTTCCTGAATAAAACAATCAAGTCATTTTCCAGGAGGCAAAGCCATAATTATCCACAGCAAAATTGTGAAATCCTTTTGTATAGAGCGTTGATATGAAACTATTTGGGTTCTCCAGTTAAAATATTTCAGAGGCTACTCCTTTGAATTTCTTCATGAGATCACAGACTCTATCTCATGTTGATACCTATAGTATTTTAACTTTATTGAGATCTGAGTGTACTAGGTTTCTGCTTTTGAAAATTCTGGATGAATGGAGCAGAGATTAATAGGGACTCATCATATCTCTTCTAAAATTGTCAAGAGCTGTGGTGATGCAGAGGAATCAGGGACCCTCCAATGCTCATCTTTTTTTTTTTGCATGTGTGCTCACATGTGTGTGTTTGTGTGTGTGTGTGTGTATGTATGTGTGCACGTACATGCACGTGTACTGCTCCTGAGGCTTGAACTTAGGGCGTGGACACTGTCCCTGAGCTTTATTTTTTCCCTCACTTGAGCCACAGCTCTACCACCAGCTTCTTCAGCTTCTTAGTAGGAAATTGGAGATAAAAGTCTCATATACTTTCCTGCCCAGGCTGCCATTGAACTGTGATCCTAAGATCTCAGCCTCCTGAGTAGCTAGGCTTACTGGTATAAGCCACCAACATCTTGACCTTTTGTTTTTCTTTTAAAGATAAGATAGAAGTTAACCTCCCCATGGTAGTTTAAAGGCCTGGGCATCAGGAGTTTCATTAATTTTTTACCTATTTTCCTCTTATGGCAACAGAATGACATCACTTGGCCCTCCCCTGGCTGTCCAGACAGACCCCGTGCTGAGATGGACCAGCCTCTCCAGGAGGATGGCAGCACCGACAGTGAGAACAAAATTACTCAGCTTACTCAAGAGATGGCCAACGAGGTGCTCCTGATGGCAAAGAGTTTGAAGAAAAGAGGGCAAATCCTGGTACCTGGGCTTTGTTGGGCATGGTGATGGGAGGACTGGGCTTTACAGCTGAAAATGGTACTTTCCACCTCTGTCTTCCAAAAGTCAGGACAGCCCTACATAGCTCTCAGGAGGTCACAGGGGTTTCTCAAGCACCTCTATGGGTACTTTTTGTTCTCTATCCAGGTATATTACAAAGTCCCCCTTGGTTACTAAGGTTTTGTCTTATTCTACCATGAGAAATAATTCCCACCAGAGCTTTCAAGTTGGTGAAAGTAAGACTCATTTATATCTCAGAAGAATGAACCAAAGGGAATTATTTATATCTTTAAAAATTCCTCCCAAAGGAGGTAACAATGCTTGATAGGAAATGTACTCATTACCTTGCTCATGTAACTGTAACCCCTCTGTACAGCATTTTTACAATAAAAAAGTATTTAAAAAATTCCTCCCAAATAGACAGGCATAGTGGTTCATGCCTGTAGTCCTAGCTACTCAGGTCAGCTTGACAAAATTTTTTTTTCACAAAACTCCATTTCAACCACCATGATGATGCATGTTTGTCATAGCAACTACACAGGGAAGTATAAATAAAGAAGACTGAAGTCCAAGTCAGCCCAGATTAAGAGAACCTATTTCATAAAATAATGAAAGTAAAAATGAGGGCTGGGAAAGTGGCTTAGTGGTAGAGTGCTTGCCTTGCATGCATGAGGCCCTGGGTTCAATTCCTCAGCACCACATAAGCAGAAAAAGCCTGAAGTGGTGCTGTGGCTCAAGTGGTAGAGGGCTAGCTGAGGGACAGCACCCAGGCCCAGACTTCAGGCCCCACGACTGACAAAAAAAAAAAAAAGGACTAGAGGCATAGTTCAAATAATAAAGAACCTGCCTAGCAAGCACAAGGCCCTGATTTCAAATTCAGTGTTTCCAAAAATAAAGAAAGAAGGAAAAGAAGGAAGGAAGGAAGAGAAAGAGAGATAAAGAAGAGGGAAGAAAGTCAAACCTGAGGTCTGACCACACTAAGACTCAAACCTTTCATTGTCCTTTCTCCTTTCCCAGCCCCTGCCCATCACAGCAGATCAGCTTTTCACTGGGTTGGTGACCCCAAGGTCATTACAGCAGAGGTGGCAGTGGTTATCTCCTCTTGCTGACTCTTTTTCTCTCCAAACATCCTATAACAAATACGACTTGGATGCTGTCAATGGGTATGTGACTAAGGATCCCCAAATAGTCAAACCCTCCATTTCACTGAGTTCCCGGGAGAAATATACAAGTGAAGGGAGGTGACAGAAAGAAAACCAAAGACCATTTTAGTAGTGAAATTACTACCTAGTAAGGAGGAGTGAAATTATTACCTGGCAAGAAGGAACTATGCAGAATTTTATCCAAAATCTTATTTTGTGTGTGTGTTTGTGTGTGTGTGTGTGTGTGTGTGTGTGTGTATGTGCGTGTTTAATAGGAGGTATGAGTCTTATGAACTTTCCCTGCTTGAACTGGCTTCCGACTGAGATCCTAAGATCTCAGCCTCCTGAGTAGCTAAATTACAAGCATGAGCCACTGATGCCCAAGCTTTGATTTTTTTTTCCCTATGTAAGACAAAGTTTGAATTCAGGGCCTTACATGCTTCCTCAAATTTCTTGCTCAAGGGGCTGGGAAGGTGGCTCAGTGGTAGAGCACTTGCCTTGCATGCTCAAGGCCCTGGGTTCGATTCCTCAGCACCACATAAGAAAAAAGCCAGAAGTAGTGCTGTGGCTCAAGTGGTAGAGTGCTAGCCTTGAGCTGAAGAGCTGAGGGACAGCGCCCCGGCCCAGAGTTCAGGCCCCACGACTGGACCCAAAAAAAAAAATTTCTTGCTCAAGGCTGGTTCTCTATCACTTAAGCCACACCTCCACCCTGACAGTTTTCTGGTTAATTGGCATCTCCAAGATTCTTTTCTTCTTGGGCTGGCTTTGAACTGAGATCCTCCAGATCTCAGTTTCCTGAATATCTCAGATTACAGTCATGAGCCACTGGTGTTCAGCTCTTGAATTATTTTTTGTTTCTTTTGAGACAACATCTCATTATGTAGCCCAAACTGGCTTCAAACTCACTATATAGTAGGCTGAACTTATAATTCTTCTACTTCAGACTCCTGACTACTGGGATTAGAGGTATGCTTTAAATTCAGATTTAAATACCAATCGATTTAGTAATCACAATACCTGGTACTCTTTTTTATTGTGAAAATACAGAGGGGTTACAATTACATGGGCAAGATAATGAGTATATTTCTTATCAAGTATTGTAGCCTCCTCCTTTGTTTCCCCCTCCCATCCCATTCTTCCCCCACCCTACCCCCACCCAACCCTCCAAGTGAAACTGTTAAAAATGGCTGGCTAGTGGACTAACTTGCCACAGACTTATAGTAGACAAGATTTCCTGAAGCAGAACAGGCAGACTTCATAATATGAACTGATAAGCAGCCAAGCCAGTAACCCCACAGCTCTAAGGCTAGGGTAGAGTTGGAGAAAGCAAGGAGGTGATGGGAAGAGTGGAGAAAGGTTGGAGAATCAGAAAAGTGTTACTCAATTCCTTTCTAGACAGAGGTTAGCACAAGACTACACTTAAAAATTATTATTATAAAGATGATGTACAAATGGGTTACAGTTACGTAAGTCAGGTAGAGTACATTTCTTATTGGACAATGTCATTCCTTCACTCACTCTCTCCCAGTTTTTCCCTCCCATCCCGCCCACTAGTTGTATAGTTCATTTTCAACACAGTGTCTAGTGAGTATCACTGCTGCATTTGTTCATCCTGTGTCCCTCCATTTCTGTGCCTCACCTTATACTCCCAAAGACGTATAAATGAACATACAGAGCAAAAAAGAAAGAAAAAAAACAGTACAAAGAAAAGAAGAGTCTTGTTTTCATTTCCTGGAGTTCATTTTTATAAAGATTATTTTGCATACTCAGATATACATAGGCATTGTGTGTTTATGTTCTCTCATAAGAGTATCTTCCTTTGGTCTCACTGTGTGTAAACGCCTAGAGACCTGTATAATTTATTATGGTCTAGTATATTTTAGATCTAGCATTCAAAGGATGGAGTTTGAGGTCAGCCTGGGCTACATAGTGAATACTCTCTCAAAAAAAGCCACCATCTGGGGTTAGAGGCATGGTTCACCAATAGAACATCAGCCAACGAGTGAAAACAAGTATCAGATATATTGAGTTTGAGTCCTGGTCTGGGACAAAAACAAAACAAAACAAAAGCCCTACCATCACTCCCCCCCATACATACAGAATAAGCAAACAAATAAGAAGACACCAATGATTATGAAATTAGGCAATCAATATTCAGTGAAGAAAGATAGCAGATGCAAAGAGCTTGCACAGACCCAAGCCTTATCCACAGAGGAGCAAAATCTACATTGTAAAGGACTCACTACTAGAGGTGATATAGGATAAAACAAATTTTTGGAGTTTAAGGACCATGGTCTCCTCAGAGGTCAGAAAGAAGTAGTGCATCTGGGATGGGGATGCCACATCAGTCTTTAAACGAAAGGGAACAAAACAGTATTAAACAACCTAATGCAGGTCTGGCTAGTTTATGTTTCCAGATGTCATTCCCTGTTCCCAAGTGTCCATTGCACTGGCCTACTAAGAAGCTTGGAACTGCTGTGATTTTGGCACTGAAATACCTGTCTTCCTTTCCCTTCTTACTGTAATTACCTCAACTGATCTAAGTATTAGAATTATTTTTTCCCCACCTGGAGAAATTGGGTCAGCATGACACGTGGAGGAGAATGAGCCAAGAAACAGCAAAACTAAGTCTTCCCATTAGCTTTGTGTCTATTCCTCGTGGCATTCAGGTAAAAGCTGCAACAAATCTCCAATTCTATTTTTGATGCTTTCTGGCAGCTTTAAAGCCCCTCATTCTTGTTCTTCTCCTGCCCTGGACAAGACATTTAAAAAAGCCCAGACTGTCTTCTGGCACTAATGGGAAGTCTGATTGTTTCCACTGGCCCACATGTGGAAATCTACATCCTGCCCAATCCCTTAACGACTATCAAAGACCAGCCTGTCTCCTTTCTCACTATGTTCTCTCAAGCCACTTCCAGACTTGGTTAGGAATCTGCCTGGCTCTCCCCAGAATATTTTGTTATATGAGTTATTCCTTTTCTCAGTTTGTGTGGGACATCATCAACCTTTCCATCTGAGCTCAATTCTGGGAGGACAAATGCAGCCTGCCTCTGGAAAGTGTGATGCTATAGGAGCATTTGTGACATTTCCTAGGTTTTCCTCTTCTGATCATTGTCAACTTCTCTGTGGCCCATGGAGCTAATGCTCCAGAGGTGTAGGAGAGGGTTGGTTTGGGTCAGTGAAAACACCCATCATTTGTGTGAGTGGTCTCAACTGTTACCATTACGTTCCAGATTTTTATTTGAATAGGGGTCCTGTTGCATTAAAAATAAAAGAAAAAAGAAATGAAAACTGTTGATGTAGTCCAAATCCCTTTGACTAAAAGCAAGCAAGGCCCAGAAAGGTCAAATTTCAATTGGCTAACAGGGGGATTAGAACCCAAGACAATTAATTACTAGTTAACTGTAAGGAAGCTCTACATGTGACTTGTGGACTTTTGCACCTTTGCTCCAGCAAACCATTTTCAAGCTGAATGTTCTCCACCCTGGCCCTTCTCAGCAGCCTTCAATCCTTCCTGCAACTGGTAAAAGCTAACTCTGAGCCAGGGCAGCCCACAGCTCTTATGGGGAATGGGCCAGGCAGCTGCCCTGACCTCTTTTGCTCTTAGATTCTTACTAATGAAGCTAGAAGCCTTTGGAGGAGTTCTGGGGATAGTTTTGGACAAACTTTGTCGTTCACCACTAATTTCTTGGAGACAACTTGTAAAGACAGTTGTTTTACCTATATGAATGCTTTTGTTTCTTTGATATAGACCAAAGACCAGCTTATTACTTCTGCTAGGAAAATTGCAATTTCTGGGTACAACTTCAGCAGACTTATCTGCATCATTGCTAAGAACTGCATAGATCAAAGATGTTCCCAGGAGCTTTTGTGTATGGTGGAACAGATCCAAACAATGAGCAACCAGCTCCGCATCATCTCCAGGTAGGAAACAGCTCTGCCATCTTGAGATTCTGTGGGAAGAGGGAGGGGAGTTTCATTTTATATATTTCTTGTAATTTTTTTTTTGTCAGCCATGGGGCTTGAATTCAGGGCCTGGGCACTTTCACTAAGCCCTTTCACTCAAGGCTTGAGCTCTACCAGTTTGAGCCACAGCCCCACATCTGTTTTACTGGTGGTTAATTGGAGATAAGAGTCTCATGGAACCTGGTACTGGTGGCTCACACCTGTAATCCTAGCTAATCAGGAGGGCGAGATCTGAGGATTACGGTTCAAAGCCAGCCAGGCAGGAAAGTCTGTGAGTCTCTTATCTCCAATAAACCACCAGAAAACCGGAAATGGTGCTGTGGCTCAAGTAGTAGAGCACTCGCCTTGAGCTGAAGAGCTCAGAGACAGTGCCCAAGCCCAGAGTTCAAGCCCCACGACCAACCAAAAAAAAAAAAAAAAGTCTCATGGACTTTACTGCCCAGGCTGGCTTTGAACTGTGATCCTTAGATCTCACCCTCCTGAGTAGCAAACATTATAGACATGAGTCACCAACATAGTTTTTTTTAGTACTCCAAGAGTTTCTACTGGTCCTGCCTTTCTTCAGAACATCAGGCACTTACTCTAGTCATCTGCTGTGTTTACTCTACTTCAGGGTTAATCTACAAACATGAATTTACAATCACAATATCCTTTCTTTGTTACCATGGAAACATTTCTGTACATCTCTGTATTCATATTAATCCTAATAAGTGAAAAAGCAGAACTTTTAAAAAATACAGCTGGGTGCCAGTGGCTCACTCCTGTAATCCTAGCAACTAAGGAGGCTGAGATCTGAGGATCACAGTTCAAAGCCAGCCTGGGCAGGAAAGTCTGTGAGACTCTTATCTCCCATAAACCACCAGAAAACTGAAAGTGACACTGTGGCTCAAGTAGTAGAGCACTAGCCTTGACCTGAAGAGCTGAGGGACAGTGCCCAGTCCCAGAGTTCAAGCCCCATTTCTGACCAAAAAAAAAATACAGTCATATACCTGGTAGTCATGGCTAACAGTTGCAATACTAGCTACTCAGGGGGCTAAAACAGGGAGGATTGAAGTTGGAAGCCAATCTAGGTAGAAAAGTCTGGGATACTACAACTTCCATTAGTCAGCAAAAGTTCAACTGGAGGTATGGTTCAAGTGGTAGAGCTCCAGCTGTGAGCAAGAAAGCCAAGGGAGAACTTGAGGCCCTACATTCAAGTCCCAATATCAACACACACACACACACACACACACACACACACACACACACACACACTTTGTGCCAGATAATCACATTTTGGACAATGTATATCCTATGATGGTCCCACAAGATTATTTCACCTAGTAATGCCACAGCCATGTTAGTTTGGATAAGCATATTTTATGATGATCACACACAACTATCTAATGACAAAATTCTCAGAATTCACCCTGCCAAGAAAAACTTTATCAGCCCACAACTCTTGTTAAGATTAATCCATTTACTCCAAGTGCCAGTAGCTCACATTTGTAATCCTAGCTACTAAGGAGGTTGAGATCTGAGGATCAAAGTTCAAAGCCAGCCCAGGCAGGAAAGTCTATAATTCCCTTATCTCCAAAAAGCCAGAAATAGAGATGTGGCTCAATTGGTAGAGCCTTAGCCTTGAGCAAAAATGCTCAGGGAGAATACCCAGGCACTGAGTTCAAGAAATCAAGACTGGCCGGTGAGCATGTGCACACATACACACACACACACAGACCACTATGTATGTATATATATATGTATACACACACACACACACACACACACACATATATATATATATATAATTTTCTGCATCAATGGTGTAATTGAGAAGTTTTCATTAGTTGGAGCTCTTCAACCACTTTCCTGTTGATAATTGAATTATAGAACAGTTTCATTCCAACCTGAGTCCCTGAGCCCTGCAGTGGCTTAACCACAAAGGAACTCCTATTAGTAGTGTTCTTGAACTTTATGGAAAAGCTTACCTTATGGAAAACTGCCTTAAGGTATTAAAAAGAATACTGCCCCAACCAGAATATACAGTTTTAAAACTGAAAGTGAATCCTGGCTACTCTTCTCCAGGAAGGAATATCTCAGGTACATAATCACCTCAACTAGCTGCCATTTTTTTCCTAGATAAGATATAGGAATTAAACTGGACATGGTAATGTATAGCTGTAATCCAAATTACTCAGGAGGTTAGAGACAGGATGATTAGGAGTTTGAGGTCAGCTGAGCAAAGTTAGGAAGAATTTATCTAAAAAACAACAACAACAAAAATGAAATAAACTAAAAATGAAAGAGCTGGGGACAGAGAGTTTGTCAAGCAACAGGAAGCTCTGGGTTCAAACCCAAGTGCTGAAAAAAATATATGAATGTTTGTGTATGTAAATTACAATTAATTTTAGCATTTTATTTTTGGGCTTTGTTGTAAGGGTGCCCAAGGTTGTTTTAATCAGGTAGACAGAGAAACTAAAACACAAGTCTGGAAATGATTATCATTAAGAAAGTAATTTGTTTTTGTGCAGGTCCTGGGCTTTGAACTCAGGGTCTGGGCATTGCCCCTGAGCTTTCTGATGCTCAAAGCTAGCAATCAACGAACCACAGCCCACATCTGGGTTTTTGGTGCTTAATTGGAGATAATAATTTCACAGACTTTCCTGCCCTGACTCAATTTGAATCATGATCCTTAGATCTCAGCCTCTAGAGTAGCTAGGATAATAGACTTAAGTCATAGCTGCTTGGCCTGAAAGTAGTTTTTATAATCTATAAACAGGAAGATCTCTATAAACAGGAGGCCTGACAAGCCATGCAGGGCCACACAAAAGAAACAACAGAGTCCTTCAGAAGACAGAAGAAGCGAGAGGGATACAAAGTGACTTATGATGGTTCTCATGAGAAGGAATAGATAAAGCAGAATGAGCAGGTTAAGCATATTAAGATTGGCTAGTTTGAATAATTTCAGGGAGTCATGGGGTGTAGCAGCTATCATCTGTAGTAGGTATCTTGTGCCTGACTCTGGCATTATCAGGGCAGATAGGGGAGTAGGATTTGGATGTGTTTGCATATGGAGGATATTTTTATAGCTAAGTCCAGGAGAGGCAGCCCCTCTAATAGCAGTAAGATCCAAGTGTGTCAAAACATCCGAAACACAGAAACAAAAAGGAACAATTGTCAGATGTGATGGCTCAAGCCTGTAATTCTAGTTATTTGGGAGGCAGAGATCAAGGGATTGCAATATGAAGCCAGCACAGGCATAAAAGTTCATGAGACCCCCCCCCACCCCTGCATCTCAACCAACGGCTAGGTGTGGTAGTTCACACCAGTCATCTCAGCAACAAAAGGCAACATAAATAGTAGGAGCACAGTTTAGGGAAGCCTGAGCATAAAGCAAGACTTTACCTTGCAAGTAACTAACACACACTATAAAAGGGCTGACAGAGTACCTCAAGTGGTTCAGTGCTTCTCTAGAAGAGTAGGGTTCTGAGTTCAACTCCCCAGTACCATGAACAACAAAAAACCTGATTAATACATGTATAATTATCAAGCTGTCAGTCTTGTAAAGGATCTTAAAAGGATTCTGCCAGCTACAACTTTTAAGTTTTACAACATTTACATTTTCTGTGGCAGAAACCAACCTGTCTAAATTCATACACCTTAGTTTAAAAGAAAGACCATCAAGGTACATAATTCTGTTAGGAAGTATAAGTCTGATCTTTGATTCAAATTTTTACTGCTAAATATAATTCTACACAAGATTTCCCATTTCCTTTATCCATAGCAATTGATATTGAAATATCAACTAAATATTGACTATTGAATTTATTAATCAGTTAAAGAGCTACTTCTCTTATTTCCATAAAACATACTTTGTATTTGTTAATTTATAGATACTATGTTATGTTTTCTTGGTATTAAAACAATAATTTCACTTAAAAGTGTTTAATTAGGTCTTTAGAACATTCTTAGCCAGGCACCAGTAGCTCACGCCTGTAATCCTAGCTACTCAGGAGGCTGAGATCTGAGGATCATGGTTCACAGCCAGCCCGGGCAGGAAAGTCCATGAGACTCTTATCTCCAATAAACCACTAGAAAACCGGAAGTGGTGCTGTGGCTCAAGT
>NW_012267263.1:587862-590132 GCF_000151885.1 Dipodomys ordii
GCAAAAAGGAAAAAAAAGCCGGAAGTGGCGCTGTGTCTCAAGTGATAGAGTGCTAGCCTTGAGCTGAGGGACAGCGCCCAGGCCCAGAGTTAAGGCCCCACAACTGGACCTCCCCCCCAAAAAAAGAACTAGACTCAGCAAAAAAAAAATGTTAGCTTGAACCTCTCAAAAGACAAGCTTAGGGGGCTGGGAAGATGGCTCAATGGTAGAATGCTTGCCTTTCATTCATGAGACCCTGGGTTCAATTCCTCAGCACCACATAAGCAGAAAAAGCTAGAAGTGGAGCTGTGGCTCAAGTGGTAGAGTGCTAGCCTTGAGCTGAAGAGCTAAAGGACAGTGCTCAGGCCCAGAGTTCAAGCCCCATGGCCAGCAAAAAGAAGAAACAAAAACAAAACAAAAAAGCCAAAAAAGTCTAGCTTGATAGTGTACACCTGTAAGTAACATCAGCTACACAAGAGATCAAGATAGTCTAAGGCTAAGGAAAAATGTTTGTCTCCCTATCTGAAAAATAACTGAAGCATAAAAGGGTTATAGGAACTGCTCAGGTGGTAGAGTTCCTGCTTGGTAAACAAGAAATCCTGAGTTCAAATTCTAATAATACCCAAAAAGTGCACTCACTAACCTACCACAAGTTGCATCTGTGTATTTAGTGATCTAGTGCATTGTAGAATGTTAGTTGTTTACTCTTATGACTACCTGGGTTACTAGGAGCTGTATTTACTGAGAGAGTATTCTACCTAAATGTAACTTTTCACAAAAAAAAAGCAAAATTCAAAGTTAAATTTTTGCAAGTCAGGGATGATCATAACAGGTTTCTTCGATTTCAATTCCTTCTGTGAAAATGCCCATTACAGTTTGTAATGATAACTTGTTTCCTTGTATTTATTTACTGGTCTTGCCCTCTTGATAGAATGTAAACTACATGAAGCCAGTGACCTAGTCTAGTCTGCTAGTGCATAGAAGTTCTAAAAATATAATAAGAATATTCATTTTAAGTTTAAGGGAATGTTTTATCAGTTAAGCTCAAAGATTAGACACACTGTAGAAAGCACTTGAAAAATATATAGTTCAGTTGCATGTCCCAGGATCCCTATAGAAGACCTGAAACAACAGTTAAGGTCTACCCTATAACAGAGTGTTTCTCCAGCCCAGAAAGCCCAGACTACGGCCAGTCCCTTATACTCACCCTGCAGCATGAATTGATGTAGGACCACCACCCACCCCTCAATCTCCAGGGGAGCCCAAAAGTGAACTGTGTGTCTGTAGTGTACACCAGGTCCTGGCTTTGTCTAGGCTGCTTACCTAAAGACCTGCAGATATGTTCCATAAAGCAAACTGAATATAGCAAGGTTCAAAGGGAACAAGAATTTAGAATAAAAAGATGATTTTAAAGACCTAGCTACATTGTTAGAAGTAATTGAGAGGCCCTCTTCAGACATGATTCCTTGATCCCGAAATGTAGGGCTGTGGTATCAGAAAATTAGTCCTGACTTCTGGAGAAATACATTAAGAGCAAGCTCCCATTGCCTGACATGGGGTCAGGAGAACAATGTTCCCCAATACTGTATTTAATTACCTCTCTCTCCTCCAGGGTTTGAGAACACCTTCCCTGGATCCAGAAGAGTTGGAGGTTACTGCCTTCTGCACACAGTGGAGAAGGAAACTAGAAAGACACAGACGTCAAGAAATCTCAAATGTAGATTGTGATGAGCTGGGCCTGCGAAAAACAAGCACCAAAATGCCACCAGCACTTGGGGCCTTGGTTCAGAGAGCTTTATAAAAGCTAAGGCTGGGTGCTGTAAGCTTGTGCTTGTAATCCTAGCTTCTCAGAAGGCTCAGATCTGAGGATTATGGTTTGAAGCCAGCCTGGGCAGCAAAGTTCCTGAGACTCCTATCTCCAAGTAATCACAGGAAAAACCAGAAGTAGCACTATGACTCAGGTGGTAGGGTGCTAGCCTTGAACAAAAAGCAGCTCAGGGACAGTGTCCAGACCCAGAGTTCAAGCCCTAGGACCAGGAAGAAGAGAGGGGGAAGCTAAGTAGCTGGGCATCAGTGGCTCATGCCTATAATCCTAATTATTCAGGAAGCTGAGATCTGAGGATAGTTTGGAAGCCATCAGCAAGAAAGTCTATGAGACTCCAATTTGTTAGAAGTAGAGCTGTGGCTCAAGTGGTAGAGTTCTAGCCTTGAGCAAAGAAGGCTCAGGGACAGAGTCCAGGCCTTGAGTTCAAGCTACAGGACCAACACACACACACACACACACACACACA
>NW_012267263.1:593327-639948 GCF_000151885.1 Dipodomys ordii
TTTACTTTTTGCTTATGTGGTGCTGAGGAATCGAACCCAGGGCCTCATGCATGCAAGGCAAGCGCTCTACCACTGAATCACCTTCCCAGCCCCATGAGCCACCTTCCCAGCCCCCAGTTTTGTCTATTTCATGTATGGCCTGAGTCGACATCCAGTGATTAGCAAGACAAAAGTGCAATGTTCAGACTGATTTAAGAATCAAATAGGATTCAATCTTTTCCTGCCATAACATTCTGTGTGTGGAGGGAAGGGTGTGAAAGTTAGGTCTATATCTACATGGCTCTGTCCAAGAGTGACAGCTGGTTGGTTTTATTGTGCTAGTCCCTGACCACAACCCCAGTTAGCCTCTCATGCTGTGTCTATATCTGGGGAAAATGTCACTCATCACTCAACATGGGATGTTGTCTTAGGGAGCACCAATCAATTTCCTTCCCTACTTTGCTTCTCCTTGGCTCTTAAAGGCTGAAGACCTTTGGTGACCCTTCCTCCTGACTTCTGTATTATGTATATGTATGGTTACTTCATCTTGACACATAGGACTCCTGTGCCACACAGTATCTGAGAGTGCCTCAGGAGAACAGAGATCATGAGCAATTATTCTCATATAAGCAGGCTGCCCATGTCAGTGATTGACTTCTGCACCACAGCCTCTCAGAATCTAAGACACAGAGCTAACATTCTCCCTATTTTACCAAATCCACAACAGCAAATCTAGAAAAAAACCCACCTTATTGGTCTGTTCCCATTCTTTTTCTCAGTTATCTAAGGACAGAAAGAAAAAGACTTTCTTCTCCTACAACATCTACCACATTCCTCTTTTGCTAGGCCATTTTAAAAAGTAAAACTTGAACACCCAGGCCCAGAGTTCAAGACCCACGACCGACAATAAATAAATAAATAAAATAAAAAGTAAAACTTGATCTTCCATGTATTAAAGGGCGGGTAAAAGGAAATTAGCCAGCCTATGATATTGTTACAAAGTCTCATTTTAAAATATCAAAGCTGAATATTACCTCCATTATCTTTGTAATAAACCATAACACTCTCTCTTCCTTTTCTTCACTCCACCATCCCAGTTGGATAGTTGTCTCAAGCCAATGAGGCAATAATTTGCAAAGAAAGATTGAAAGAGAGAATTAGTCATTAATGATTGTTTAAATGGTACATTTTTGTTTGTTTCTGATGTTTCTTAGTTGTGGTGGGTATCATGGATGGCTCACTTTTGGGAAAAGTACTTTCAGAGACAAACAGTCATTTCAGGGACCCAGAAACTGTGTGCATGTTTGAGCAACCAAAACAAACACTGCTAATACATTTTATTTTTATTGTTGAACACCAACATGTCCCTTTATTATTTGGATGATTTCCCCATTTGTCACATACCTGCCAAGGTTTACACAATGAGGGGAACATGCTAATACATTTTATATGGGAATTTTTATTTACTTTATAGGAATGTTTTAGGTCTTTCACTTTATCAATTGCCATCCTTCTGATAATGGTGCCATATTTCTCTGCTCCAGAAAATACTTTTGGAAACTTCTGGAAACCTCAGAAAAAGACCTGACAAAATTCTTACTCACTAGTTGTTCTATGTACTCAGTGTATAGTGGAATATAATTCCAAGTATATAAGCCTTTCCAAAGGTTTTTTTTTTAAATTTGGAGTGCATTTAGTTTATAAATCCTTATTGAGCATTTAATTGAGTTTCCAACGACATCATAAAAAAGGACTTGCAAATACATCTCATTCTGAGTATTTAAGTACTACCTACTGCTACACTATATTTATTTGGCTCTTGGTCTACCTTATATTAGCTTAAGGTAAAGTATAACCACAAGGATAAACTTGACTTCTTTATCCTTTCTTAACCTTCAATTATTCAGATAAAGATGGAAATTTAAGATGATCTAGTCTCAAGTCCTTTTAAGACTATTTTAGTTTAGACTATTTAGTTTATTTTAAACTATGAGGTTAATTTTCTCCAGGTAAAAGGTTTTGTTTCTGCTGGTAGCTACCATATGTATGACGGAATTAGATCCCAAACAATCTTTGTAAGGCAAAAGTGAATCTGTAAACCACCCCACAATGATGTTAACTAATGCATGGAAAGAGAAAGTAACTATCTCGCCTTCTTCAAAGGATCTACTAGTTTTTGTTTGTCAGTTGTGGGGTTTGAACTCTGGGTCTGGGCACTGTCCCTGAACAATTCAGCTCAAACGCTCTACCACTTGAACCACAGCGCCACTTCGAGGATCTGCCATTTATTTCAACAAAAACAAATACATCTCTAAAAGCCCAAAAGATCAAGAGAAACATCTGAAAATGGTCAATGTAGTCTTTACTTTGTGAAACCTGAAAACATCATGGCTTGAGGAAATATTAGATTATCAAATCAAACTAATTTTAAACTAAGTAATGTTAAGTGGAAACATTGGTCAAAAGGCAATAGCCAACAATTGAAGAGAACTTCAAGAGCTGTAACCAAAATTGGGACCACTCGTCTATGAAATCTATTCTGTGACCTGGTGCCAGAGGAGAGAAGAACACTGATTTGGGCTCATATCTGTTAGCTGTGTGACCTTAGGTGAGCTATCTAACCTCATTCTATTCTCAACACTATGTATTTGATGAGGAATATAAGCCCTTGAATACAATCATCCAACTTGTACATATCAAAGTGTTACCATAATTTTTTTTTTGGTCCGGTCATGGGGCCTGAACTCTGGGCCTGGGTGCTGTCTCTCAGCTCTTCAGTTCAAGGCTAGCGCTCTACCACTTGAGCCACAGCGCCACTTCCAGCTTTTTTCTTTTTGCTTATGTGGTGCTGAGGAATCGAACCCAGGGCCTTGAGCATGCAAGGCAAGCGCTCTACCACTGAGCCACCTTCCCAGCCCATGACCATAATTATTATAAATATTTTGGGGCTCAAAAACACTGAGTAGCCTGACAGACCATAGCAGGAGATGAAGTCAAAAGGGCAGGTTGTTGGGGGCTGGGTAGGTAGCTCAGTGCGAGAGTGTTTGCCTTGCATGCATGAGACCCTGAGTTCGATTCCTCAGCCTCACATAAGCAGAAAAAGCTGAAGTGTTACTGAGGTTCAAGTGATAGAACACTAGCCTTGAGCTGAAGAGCTGAGGGACAGCGCCAAGGCCCAGAGTTCAGGTTCTATGACCAACCAAAAAAAAGGGGGGGGCAGGTTGTTCAAAATGGGTATGGCTTTTTTTTTTTTTTTTTTTTTTGTCATAGGGCTTGAACTCTGGGCCTGGGCACAGTCCCTCAGCTCTTCAGCTCAAGGCTAGCTTTACCACTTGAGCCACAGTACCACTTCTGGTTTTCTGGTGGTTAATTGGAGATAAGAGTCTCACAGACTTTCCTGCCCAGACTAGCTTTGAACTGTGATTATCAGATCTCAGCCTCCTGAGTAGCTAGTATTACAGGCATGAGCCACCAGCTTATAGCTTAATCTTGAAAAAAATCTATTATTGCTCCATCCACCATAACTGTTTCGTTCTGTCTCTCTCTCTTTCTGATGCTGTAGCTTGAATTCAGGACATGGGTTGGCTATGTCTATTTTCTCTCTCAAGTTTAGCACTCTACCACTTGAGCTACAGCTCCACTTCTGGATTTTGGTGGTTAAATGGCGTTAAGAATCTCACGGACTTTCCTACCTGGACTGACTGCAATCCTCAGATTTCAGCTTCCTGAGTAGCTAGAATGAAGGGCCTGAGCCACCAGCATCCAGGAATACCATATCTTAACAAATCTCTAATAGTTTCTGAAATATATCCTTGTGTGCTTATCAACTTCTACTTACCACAAAACAGTGCTTTTTCACTCACATTGCAGTAAATCATATTTTTAAAAAGCAGTCCATCTTATTCATCATCTCTGTAATTCAACAACAAACAGCATATTCTAAGTGCACAATCTTTCTAGGTGAATCAATCTGTATCCTATCAATAGGGAATGTGATGCTCTGTGAGGCCCTCACCTAACACTAAATTGCTCCAGAATGAGGGCTCCAGGAGTAAACCATGCTAACTCTCAAGGAAGAAGCTTCTGTAGAAGAGTTGTCCAATAATTAAATCCAGTAATCTTAGTTTGTCCCTGACAAACTAAGCCAGAAGATACCTTTTAATGATGCTCCCTGATGTCAGAGAGAAGCGTGATCTCTGAAAGCCTTTCCCAAAATGAGGTCCCATTTTAATCCTAATGAGTTCTTGCAGTTCACCTGTAGTAACTTCTTTGATTCAAATCTTTCAGTAGGAATTTAAGCTAATCTAAGATATGCTTCCTGGAATGAAAGCAATACCAAGAACCAGAGCCTTAAGTGCTGTTGATTTATGTGGTTATGTGAAACATAATCTCTGTGTACCAAGGATAATTAAAGGACAAATAATCAAATGTTACCTCCTTCCTTTAAGAAGACCTGTGATAAGTTCCATTTACAAGCATGTGCACATGGTTTCCCTATACTCTATTTCTAAGTTCTGATGAGCTTTTTATTAAAGCAGCACACTGCCAAGTAGGTCTTATTAGAAATATTTTAATTTAGACAGTAGAAAGGTATCACAGAAAAAAATTACAGAAAACTGCCACAACAGAATGCAAGTTTGAAAATTTATTAGTAAATAAAAAGAAAAAATATGACCCTCATTTTTAGAATTTGTTAACTTTCCTAATAAGATGGGTGAACAATTCCATATACTCCTTGCTAGAATTTTATTTTTTTGAAAAGCTAAAAAACTTAATCTTCTAAACTGCTATTAATAAAACTTTCTGAAATGAAGACTAGGCAGTATTTCCCCAACATTGAAGATACAATTTGGAAAATTGAAATAACAACACTAGAAAGTCAAAACAAGATACCTCATACCCAGTAGTTTTTTTGTTGTTGTTGGTCGTGGGGCTTGAACTCTGGGCCTGGGCGCTGTCCCTCAGCTCTTCAGCTCAAGGTGAGCGCTCTACCACTTGAGCTACAGCGCCACTTCCAGTTTTCTGGTGGTTTTATTGGAGATAGGAGTCTCACGGTCTCTCCTGCGCGGGCTGGCTTTGAACCGCGATCCTCTGATCTCAGCCTCCTGAGTAGCTAGGATTACAGGCGTGAGCCACCAGCGCCCGGCATACCCAGTAGTTTTAACTTGGATTTCACCCTCAGAGTGCTTACTGACCTGATAGAAAATGAGAGATCATAATCTAGACAGTTCTTCCGCTTTCTCTTTTCTTCCTTTTTTTTTTTTTGGCCAGCAGAAAGGGACTATCTGATGTCTGTGGTCCTCCCAGAATCCTAGCACAGACAGTTCTTCCACTTTTAGCATACAGAGGACCCTGAGACACAGATACCATTGATGGCCTCATCTCAGGCAAGCACAGAAGCTTTAGCCTACGAACAACTTCAGATCTCTGCTGAGACCTTCCTGGATTCTAAGTAGAAGGGACAGCAGATTTTCTATAAGGAATGTAAAACCACTTAACTTTGGCAAGTAAGTATACAAACTTTCTTGATTGTCATATTGATAAGGCAATATTATTCTACCTCTTGAAAAAAATTCTCTTCATCTATTTTATGCTCAAACATAGGGAGGGAAACTTCTGTAAAATAGAGATAGACAAAAGCTTCTAACCTGTAATAATGGTTGACATAATTTTTCATCTATTTTAAAAGAATATTAAATGTATATTCTATTATTAACAAATATCCCCAAGATGTTGCTTGGTAATGAAGGTTTAAAAGCAACTTTGTTAGCTGTTTTAAAGTTGGGCCTGTCTCTATATACACACATATATACATATATATGTTTACAAAAATAGATCAGATCTCTGATGAAATATAAGCAAATGCAAATTTCACTATTCCTCCCAAATGTATCTTATGAAGGTACTAAAATCAGGAATGAAAGGCTAGGGGACATAGCTCAGTGGCAAAGCACTTATCATGCCAGGGTCTGGATTTTTACTGCAGGAATAAAGACACACACAAACACACATGCATTCGGCTGGGAAGGTGGCTCAGTGGTAGAGCACTTGCCTTGCATGCCTGAGGCCCTGGGTTCGATTCCTCAGCACCACATAAGCAAAAAGAAAAAAGCCAGAAGTGGCGCTGTGGCTCAAGTGGTAGAGTGCTAGCCTTGAGCTGAAGAGCTGAGGGACAGCGCCCAGGCCGAGTTCAGGCCCCATGACCGGACCCCTCCCCCCCCCAAAAAAAACACATGCATTTATAAAATCAGCAATAAGCCAAGTGTGAGGTTTGGTAATTTGCAGAGTTGATTTTTTTTTTGGTCGGTTGTGGGGCTTGAACTCTGGGCCTGGGTGCTGTCCCCCAGCTCTTCAGCTGTAGACCAGCGCTCTACCACTTGAGCCTCAGCCCCACTTCCGTCTTTTTCTGCTTATGTGGTGCTGAGGAATCGAACCAAGGGCCTCATGCATGCAAGGCAATCACTCTACCACTGAGCCACCTTCCCAGCACCAAGCTGATTTTTTTTAATGCTATTAATATATTTTTTCCCTAACAAATTGTAAATTTTAATAAATAAGCAAGTGGCATATAATGCTACAAGTACTATTCTAAGAATTCAACATTTTTTAAAGGTAAGAACTAGATTTCTGGGGCTGGGCCTGGTGATACATGCCTGTAATCCTAGCTACTTTGGAGGCATGGAGAGAACTGTAGTCTGAAGGCTGAGCCAGGCAAAAAAGCATTAATATCCTATCAGAAAATAAGTAGAGCAATAAAAGTATAAGAGTTTGGCTCAAGTCGTAAAGTACCTTCCTTAACAAGCCTGATCCTGCATTTAAATCCTGGTGCTGCCAAAAAGAAAAGAAACATTTCCTTTATGACTACAATGATTTTGCTAATTGTAGCACTTTTTTGTTCTTTGTTAAAGGGTAATGAAGGATCTTTAAAAAGCAGGCATATTGGGGCTGGGAAGGTGGCTTTGTGGTAGAGTGCTTGCCTTGCATGCATGAGACCCTGGGTTCAATTCTTCAGCACCACGTAAGCAGAAAAAGCTAGAAGTGGTACTGTGGCTCAACTGGTAGAGTGTTCTCCTTGAACTAAGAGCTGAGGGACAGTGCCCAGGCCCAGAGTTCAGGCCCCACAACTGACCAAAAAGAAAAAAAAAGCAGGTATAACATCTAAAAATAAGTCCAATAATAACTTAAAAGGGTAACTAAGGGTAACTACTATTCATGAGGTAAGTATGAAAGGAATTTTAAATGCTGCTGATAATTCACTAGGTTAGGCTTATCTTCATAATTTTGATTGATATTTTGAAGGAAATGGGCATGGGCAATTTGGAGACATATCTTAAAGTAAAAATGTGAAACTCCAATTATATATTTCCTTTTCTGGTTATAAGAAAATCCTTCATGGCTCTAATAAATTATTTAGTGATCTATGAAAACTTACATTGTGGAGTAAAAAGTTATCCTGTAAGTCAGGAGGCCTCTTAAAGCTATGAATTATCATACAAATAAATTCAATGTGAAGTTGCCATAACTCTGCCTTTAACTTCTTAGAGGGGAGAACTGGGACAACAAAAGGGAATGGGTTTCCTTTGTCTGTGGAAAGAGTGACAATTGGTAAGTTATAATCTTTCTAAAATAGTCATAAAATGTTTTTGCCTTACCTGTTCTCACAGCCCCTACAAAATTTAGGTTCGCATTAAGTCAGGAAGCAATCAACAAGCAGTTAACAAAGCAATTACTGTGTGCCCAGAACCAGACTTACTGCTAAGGAGAAACATAGAAATAAGGAGACACAGAGAGGTCTTGCCTCAAAGAGCATAAAATATGGTTTTAAATATGCATTTTTATTTAAAAATTAGAAATTCTAAATACTATGTTGATATTAACCAAAGGTCCTTTCTAAGTCTCTGTATCCTTCATAGAAATGCAAGTTAGTTTTCAGATACCACTGATAGATAATAACATATTCAAATACAAACTCCTACCAATATGCAATTGGTGGTCACTGACACTGGTTTTGAAAAATAACATTAAACTGCACAATGAAAAATAACGTTAAACCACATAAATGCTAAATCCTAATAGGTGAAACAACTTAAAAAACTTAGAATTTGTATGGCCTGAGATTTGATTTCTTAAACTCTTTAATGTGGTTTTAATAGTGCATATGTATTCCACCAGACTTAGTTCTGATCATATTGTCAAGTACTATACCAAATAATATTTGAACACATAATTACTCTTCATTTTAGATATTTACAGAAAGACCAAGTTTTATAAAGGCTTACCAGGGCTCCATAACTGGACTGCTTGACAATAGACTAATCCTCCAAGATACAGGACAGATGATGAGCACATGGAAAACAATTCTACCATCACATTCTATACTATGCAAATGTAAAGATTCTGGCAGCTATTCTAAGACCTTATATCTAGGTTGCTGGAACTTCTAAATTTCTAGTTGCCTGTAGCCAAAGGAAAATGATTCCTTTAACCAAGCAAGCCATCACCAGCAAATACCTTGGTATTTCCTGCATGCCTGCAGGAATATATATATATATATATATATATATATATATATATATGGGTAGGAATATATATATATATGTTTCTAAGAATCAAAGGCTCTTATATTTAGTGAGTTAGCTGTTCTGCTCATACATGCTATAATTTAAACAAACACATCATGCAACATGGACTGTTAGAGAATTTAACCCTTAAACAATATACAACCTGTATAAAAAAAGAGGTAGAAAAGTTAGATCTTGGAAAGATACAAGTCTATACACTTTTCTGTCTTTTTGATATGCCAATATTCAAAGACAATGTTAATTTGATGTGTTACTATTCTCTGAAACTACTTCTTAGGCAATTCTATTGTCAGACTGTAGTACACAACATCAAAAGTTCATAAAAACGATAAGTTACACAAACCATATCAGTTACTTTGGAGTTTGTATAACTTAATAAAGATTATTTTGTGAAACCTGCAAAACAATTTTATATTTACAAGCCTTTACAATTTCCTTCCTTATAGGAAAATTATAATCAAATTATTTCCATTTCACAAGTAAGAAACTAAACATTGAAATCTATACACTGAATAAAATCAACTCAGAACAAGTCTTTAAATTTCTAGCTCTTGAATTTCTCTCCAGCAATTAATTCAATGTACACAAAGTATCTCTACTAATCAACTATTCCCTTGCTCTTAAAATAAGTAGGATTAGCAAGGAATAATACAATTTAGTTCCATGGCAAGTTAAAAAAAACAAACTTAAGCCGGGCGCTGGTGGCTCACGCCTGTAATCCTAGCTACTCAGGAGGCTGAGATCTGAGGATCGCGGTTCAAAGCCAGCCCGGGCAGGAGCGACCGTGAGACTCCTATCTCAAATAAACCACCAGAAAACCGGAAGTGACGCTGTAGCTCAAGTGGTAGAGCGCTTGCCTTGAGCTGAAGAGTTGAGGGACAGCGCCCAGGCCCAGAGTTCAAGCCCCACGGCCGACCAAAAAAAAAAAAAAACTTAAGCAGACAGCATTTTACAATTAAGGCTTCTTTAACTATATCCCAATTCTGAGATTTGGAGCTTTAGGCCAGGAAAAGGAAGAGTCCTTATAGAAACAGATCCAATTGTTTAAACAGTGTACAATTGTTGGTTAACTGACATTTCAATTGATGGGACTATTCATATTCTTTTAAGACACAAGTAACTTCTATTATTTCTAAATGTATAGCTTCTAAAAATAAGGATATAATTTACTTTTCAGTGTGAACATACAAACTCCATGGATTCTAAAAACACCAATCCATCTTAAAGAACTTTTTCAATGGAGGAACAGACATTTGTTAATTTTTTATGAGAAAATAGTGAAAAAGAAGAATATTACAGTAATCTATATCAATAGTTTCTGACAGATATACCAAGATATTGTCTTAATTTTAAAACCATATGGTAAATTAGTCATTAAACACATAAAATATTTTGTTAACTTTGAAAACACTAAATTTTCTTATAAAATAGCTTTCACAATACTGAATACTGCATAATTTGTATCAATAATTTTAAACACTGCTTTGTAAACAACATTTTTAACGTCTCTTTTAGCAGTTAAAAAACAAAATGAACCTTTGAGCCAGGTGCCCTACCTACTTAGGAGGTTAAGAGCTGAAGGTTACAGGTTAAAGCCAGCCTGGGTAGGAAAGTTTGTGAGATTCTTACCTCCAATTAATTACCAAATATCCAGAAGTAGAGCTGTAGTTCTAGTGGCAGAGTGCTAGCCATGAGCAAAAAAAGCTTAGGGATAGCATCCAAGCCCTGACTTCAAACCCCAGACCTACACAGACACACAGACAGACACACACACACAGACACACACACACACCTTTTGTTAAAGAGTTTGATTTTTAATAAACCAAAATATCTTTTTTAGTATGATATTTAAAATATAAGTAACACTGCTTAAAATATATGATAAAATACATTGATAAAAATACATGAATGGGGCTGGGAAGGTGGCTCAGTGGTAGAGTGCTTGCCTTGTGTGCATGAGGCCCTGGGTTCAATTCTTCAGCACCACATAACAGAAAAAAGCCAGAAATGACACTGTGGCTCAAGTGGTAGGGTTCTAGCTTTGAGCTGAAGACCTGAGGGACAGCACCTAGGCCCAGAGTTCAGCCTCCACAACCAACCAAAAAAAAAAACATGAATGGAATTTAAGATCTGCTGAAATTTCAAGTTATTAAATTCATCAATTTTACTGATTTTCATCCTGATAAAGGAAAATTATACTACTTTGTAATATATTTCTTCTACCATTTTATCTATTTTATTGACTTTTATTAAGAATAAAGTTAATTTGGATACTAGATTAAAAAATGCTTTCTATGGGGCTGGGAAGGTGGCTCAGTGGTAGAGCGCTTGCCTTGCATGCCTGAGGCCCTGGGTTTGATTCCTCAGGACCACATAAGCAAATGAAAAAAGCCGGAAGTGGCGCTGTGGCTCAAGTGGTAGAGCGCTAGCCTTGAGCTGAAGAGCTGAGGGACAGCGCCTAGGCCCAGAGTTCAGGCCCCACGACTGGACCCAAAAAAAAAAAAATGCTTTCTATGATAGCTTTAAACAGTGTCTCTTTACCTGAAAATGTTTTACAGAATTATTTTAGGCAACAAATAGATGCAAAAATATTTTACTGTGTATTTTTAAAATCACTTCTCAAGCATAGATGTTTTTATCCAAGGTCTACTTTTATTACCTACTTTATGTTTTATAATGAAATTCTCCTTTGCAGGTTACTTATTAGAGCTGCTACCAGCAAATATTTTCATATAGCTGGCAGCTCAAGATATGTGTATCATACGTGTAATATTTTGTTATAAATTATATATGCATAAAATATACCATTATTTTATATACTGAAGTAAATACATAAGAATGAATACAAGTTATTTTTAATAAAATTCAATTTCAAATTCAGAATTCTAAGTTATGAGAACATTAAATATTAAGACACAAAGTAATCCTCTCTCTTATAGAACACCAGTCAGTGAAATCTGAAAGAGATTCTTTATTGGTAGCCACATACAGTTGACTATACCTGTCATCTTGGTGTTTTCTTGCTGTTTAAGAAAAGAATATAGACCATTTAAAATACACTATCAATGTAATAATCACTACAGACTCACTGGTTCTTTTGAAATTTTTCTTAAAAATTGCCAATATCATGATGAACACAATTGTTGTAGCTACATTATTTGAAAAATAATATAAATTATGCTACGAAAGACAAAACATTGAAATACATGAACATCACAATGTAATACAGCCGTAATTCATTGTTATTTGATAGGAAAAATTAAATTTAAAAAGTTATGTTAGAGAACTTGGGAATATTTCACTTTAGCAAAACATTCTGTTTATATATCTCCAACATCTATGATACAGTATACAATACTTTAAAAAGATATGACATTCAAATGCTTCATTTACACAATAATATTGCCAATACTAATAAAAGTGATGCCCTTAATCATGAACTGCTATGCTAATTAAGATTTAAATTTTTTTTACTTCATTATACATTTTAGTTAGCAGCTGGCAATTACATACTAATCAGTTCTATGCTGACAAATAGAGAAGATCCTAGTCAAAATACTGATTCTCAAAAGTAATATATATCATATTGCTTAAAACTAAACAACCATATAAAAGTGGTAATCATTTATCTAAACATTGATTATGAACGACATAAGTTCATGGCATAAGTTCAGGCAGAGTGTTGAGTTCTGGTGGTTTATTTACAATAAAAGTACTTTACTAACATGATATGCAATTCTATGTCAATTACTACAGTCTCTTAAAGTTATAAAAATATTATATAAAATACCACAGGCTTTAGAGGATATAATTTCATGTGGTTCTGATACTAGCAGCTGAAAAGTGTTTATAATTTAAAAATAAATAAACTATAGAGGTAAACCAGTTACAAAACAGCAGAGGACTGCAAAAAATCACAACAGTGAAAAGAACCGCTTAATTACATGAGAGCTAACAAAATGGTGAAGCAGTTGGGTCAAAAGTTTTAAAAACCTCTTTTAGAGATTTATCATCTGTTTCTTTACTGGGATCATTATCTGGTATTGGGCTCACCTGTCCAGGCTGCTTTGCCTGCCTTGGATCACCATATGGGGGTCTGATTAAGCCTGCTAAAGTCTGAATAGGAAGACTGTGCACTGCTGAGACCTGACCCTTGCTAGGACTCTTGACACTATCTACTGGTGTGTCAGCTGCCTCATCAACAGTGCCTTCCACATCTGGAGTGTTTTTCTGTGGTAGGACTGCTTCTCCAGAAGAAGGTTCATTTTTGTCACTATTTTTTAAACTACTGCTTTTCTGGTTCTCTAAATTTTCTCTTAAAGAAACTGTTGCTAGTTCTGATGGAGATGACAAACCTTGCTCTCTAGGGTCATATAAACTAATACCACTGAGAACTGAACTTGGAGTTCCCAGAGAAAGGCCAGCTGAAGATGAAAGTTTAGGGGCATATGGAGGCAGCGCCTCAGGACTAGCACTGGTAGTGATTGCCCCCAAGGACTGTGATGAACCAGCATTTGATCTGGCTAAATGAGGTGTACTCTTTGATGTATGTGATTCCTTCATAGCCACTTGATAAGACTCTGTACTGGACAGTCTGTGAAGCCTAGGATCAAAATTCTTTTGTAGCCTAGGATCTCCTAATTTACTTCCTGAACTATGTAAGTCTCCAAATTGTTCGAGGTAACCATCTCTGTTTGCTGGATTAATTTTGGCTTTGGCTGTTAGTTTTGGATCAGTGGGTACTGTGTTTTGATGAAGATCATCTTTTGTATTCCATAACCTATTGAGCCTCTGGTCAGCTATAAGAGGGGGCAGAGGTAAATTGATTGAAGATACGGGATCAGGTTTAGGTAAAGGTACTGGAAGTAAATCTTCTGGCGCCCACACAATATGTTTTGCAAAGTTGGGTTTGGTTAGGATAATGTCCATTTTAATGTGACTGAATTGTCTCAATTGTGACCTTGGATCCTGGAGTACTACACCAGGCGAAGAATCCAAAGGTATTAAGAAAGCTTTTTCTCTCAGTTCTCTTTCTGTTTCTTCTTCATCATCATCTCCTCTTTTATGTTTGATATTAGCACTAGCACTTGAATGGTGTATATTAAACTTTGTTCCCCTAACTACAGAGCCAACAGGGCCACTTCCACTTCCTCTTAATTTTCTGGGATCCCACGAAAGTCTAAGATCCACTGGGACAGATTCAGAAGGTTTTCTAATGTCTTGCCTTGGGATAGTCCTAAGTCTAGGGTCAACCACCTGATTTCCTTTCCTTTTCTCTTTAGCAAGTCTTGGATCAGTAGGAGTAGTATGTTCGGTAGAAGGTTGCTGCTGATTCCTTAACACTCCTGCTTGTTTCTGTAATGTTTTCAGTATTGATTTGACACTGCTTCCTTCTTCCTCTTCACTACTGGAATACCAGTTAACTGTATCATCTAAATGTAGAAAAAAACCCTTATGATAAAGAATGAACCATTCATATTTGGCCTTAATTAACATAACATATTATTTCTGAGATAACTGTAGTATAACTTCAAGAAAATCTATTATCAAGGTTCAACTGAACAGGAAGAAATATAGTGAGGTAATTATTTAGTTATTACACTCTATAAAGGAAGAGGTAAATTATTGGAATATAAAGGCAGCATTCCAGTTAAAAGAAAAATCAGGACCTTTTGTTGCATTTGGACAAAGGGAACTCCAGAGGTATGTGTGGGATAGATGAGTGTCGAGAAGAAGGGAAAATACTTTTGGAAAGGCATTCTAAAACTCTTTTGGATCTCTTCGATTAAAGCAATCTTTGACCTGCATTGTTCTGAATTTATCAGGACAGCAAGAGATTGAAAAGAAAAAAAATCACTAATAAAAGACTGTTCAAGGAGCAATAAAAATGAGGAATAGGGTGGAGATTTTATTTATACTTCATTAGATTTTTAGATGTTTGAACTAAGTAAATTAGCTACTCAAACATTAAGTTAAAAACAATAAAACATAATAAAATTTATATTCTTCAACTCCATGGGAACATTTTGAGCATTACTTATAAACATTATTTTACTGAAGTGTGTTATGCCCATTTTTTGTGGTACTTGGATTTTGAACTCTTGAGTTTCATGTTTGGTGGGGAGATAGAATCTCCACCACTTAAGCCAAGCCTCCAACCCATGTTATATATAATTTTAGGAAAACTGGCTAAACTGGTGCTTCAGGAGGGTGAGTCTCCTTCTTTTTCTTTAAAGCACCCTATAAGATGGTTCTGAGCTGTCCTCCAAGTACATGCTCTTCATATTCATTCAGAACACAGCATATATATATATATATATATATATATATATACATAACACATATAATATATACATATATATCCATCCTATAACATAGTAGTAGAATATCCTAAATATTTTTGTTTTTACCTAATCTTACTGTGTACCAATGTATGAAACTATATTATCACAGCATTCATTGTTTTACAGAACAGTGCTTACAAAACAAGCAGTAGTATTTAGATAGATAGGATGTGGTTTAAAACAGTATCTGTATTATAAAAGCAAAATGTTTTTACACAGATATCAGTGCCAAAAAAACTATTTCTAGGCATTAGATCTCTTTTTCTTAGACATAATGAAGTCTAGAGCTCAATTTGTAATTCACTTTTACCTGTAAATTATTTTAACTGTTTCTATACAGAAATTTAACTCATCGCATGATTTCTCATTGCTATTCTTATTTCATTTTCATATCAATATATTTTATAACTAGTCTTGTATCTTTTTGGAGTAAATATAAATAAAAATTTTTTAAAGTAGAAGATAGCCCAATTAGAAAACAGATATTATGTAAAGATTATAGCTACCAGATTTTTATCAAAAGATCATTAAGATTTATAAAAATGAACACTGGGCTGGGATATAGTTCAGTGGCAAAGCACTTGCCTAGCAAGTACAATATCCTGGGTTTGAGCCCCAGAACCAAAAAAAAAGACAGGGAAAAAAATGAACACAAACACAAAGAAACCTAAGTATTCAAGATTTTTGTATAAACGGAAAATATCCTAGAAAGAATATCACCGATTATATATTATAGCACATAATTTCCTATCATCTAAAAGTTTAAATTGTGTTTATGAAAACATAAAAGTCTGTAAGATTTTATAGAACTATCATCATTTAATAATGATTATGTTAAATTACCTTTTAGCACTTAAAGAAGTATATTTAAAGTGTACAGAAAATTCATTTATTAGGAATCCCTAATTTTTCTGCGATGTTAGATAAAAGAAAAGTTGATATGTTCTTTGAAAACATAAAATATAATGTTCCTATAATAGGTTGTAGCTATCTAGTGTTACATAGTTTTACACGATTATTCATGTTAACAAAACATACTAATTTTGTAATTCACACAAAGAAGTGCATGTTTTAAACTTTTCTCATCCTTAGCTATCTAATAGCTGTATACTTATCAACATAAATTTTTTTTAATTTAATTTTATTTTATTTGTGAACATACTGTACAGAGGAGTTACAATTGCATGGGCAGGATAATGCGTACATTTCTTACCAAGCATTGCATCCTCCTCCTTTGTATCAACATAAATTTTAAGGAGGCTGGGAATGTGGCTCAGTGGTAGAGTCCTTGTCTAGCATGCATGAAGCCCTGGGTTTAATTCTTCAGTACCATATAAACAGAAAAAGCCAGAAGTCGCATAGCAGTTCAAGTGGTAGAGTGCTAACCATGAGCTGAAGAGCTCAGGAACAACACCTAGACCCAAAGTTCAAGCCCCATGACTGGGAAAAACAAAAAAAATTAAGGAGCCATGTACTCTGGTGGCTCATGCTTGTGATCCTAGCTACTTAGGAGACTGAGGTCTGAGGATCCCCTTTCAAAACCAGCCCAAGCAAGAAAGTCCTTAAAATTCTTATCTCTAATTAACCACCAGATAAGTAGAAGTGGTGCTGTGCCTTGAAGTGATAGAGCACTAACCTTGACCATAAAAGCTCAGGGACAGCACTCAGGCCTAGAGTTCAAGTCCCATGACAGAAAAAAAAAATTAAGGTAAACTTAAATTCTTCTATATAATCTTTTCATATTAACAACTATATTTCTTAGGCTGAATGTGGTATACATGCTGGTAAATCCTGGCTACTTAGAAAGTGGAGATTAGGATTGTTATTTAAAGCCAGGTTAGGCAAAAAGTATGACTTCATTTCAACCAATAAGCCAGGAAATCTGGTGTGCACCTGTAATCACAGCTACTGAGAGGCATATATAGGAGAATCAAGACCAACTCATGACAACTCATAAGACCTTATCCAAAAAAATAACTGAAGCACAAAAGGGCTGAAGCATCATGGCTCAAGTGGAGAGAGCATCTAACTCGTAAGCAAAAGGCTCTGAATAAAAAACCTTAGGACTGCCTCCCTAAAAGAATAGTATTTCTTAAATAATATAGCAGAAATATATACACTATGTGCAGTAAATTTTCTCTAGTAACTAAATCATTCTAGAGTAGGACATAACTCAAAATCCCTAACTGGAAGTATCCTTTTTGTTTTATTTCTTCCTAAAAATAGAAAAAGCTCAGCCAGGCACAATGGCTCATGCCTATAATGCTACTCTTGGGAAATGGAGATCAGGATGATCAATCTAAGTCAGGGCAGAAAGTCTGAGAGATTTCCCTTTATCCAACTAAAAAACAAAACAAAAAACTGGGCACCTGTCATCCCATTTACAAATAGGATCACAGTCCCTGGCATAAGCAAGAGACTCTAAAATCACTAGAAGTAAAAGGGTTAGGAACAGGGTTCAAGTGGTAGAGAACCTGTCTAGCAAACATGAGACCCTGAGTACAAACCTCAGTACCCTAAAAAGAAAAGAAGAAAAGGCTTTAATTGCTTATAACTGTTCATGTGGGTCTTAAGTCCCAGCTTCATCTCTAATCACTGAGTGAAAAGAACATTTTGCAATTACTTATTACTGAAACCATAAGCAATCCTGAAAGGAGACTATAAGGTTGATTGGAAATAGAATAGAGGAACTCATTTTTACATTTTAACTTACTGAAATAGGAAGGATGCTATTAAACACTGACTCACCTTCTTCTTTGCTTGGTGTTCTTTGAGATTGGGTGCTAGCTTGTTCTTCATCTTCTTGATACCTTTGAGTAAGTCGAGCAAAGAGAGCTCTCTGCACTGCAGGGAGGAGCCCTGGAACAGGCAGAGGGCCATGGGCTGTCATATTGCTGCTAGTGTCAGGCTCATTTTCAAGGGTAGGTGAATCCTGATCAATGGGTAGCTGCTCTTGGGCAAATTCCTCATGCCACATCCCATCTATACACATAATAGAAGAGACAAATACTGAGTGAACACAAACTCCACCAAAGATGTAAGAAACTAAAACTTTAATAATTAACACTGATTTCTCAAATTGTTATGTAATTTTAAATATTTATAATGATCTAAATTTCAATTATTTCAAACATTATCTAAAGTCTTTCTATTCTTATGACAAAATTGTACTTCAAGGTTTCAATTTCCTAACTTATATTTAGCTTTTTTAGTATATTTCTTTATTTGTATATACCTTTTATTATGCTTATTTGTCTTCTATGTTCTACCATTAGAGTTATATGTCACAAAGGTAGAAATGTTTTATTCATAAGCATATTGAAGACTTCATAGTAAACATTAATTGTAGAAAAATTGATTCTAATGGTCAAATGATATTACTCATAACAGTCATGTTTTATTATTATTCTGTATGTTACAAGGTCTAATTGGTCTAATTTAGCTTTATTTGACATTCATTCCTCCAGGCACCAGTGGCTCACACCTGCAATCCTAAGTACTCAGGAGGATGAGATCTGAGGACTGCAATTTGAAGCCAACCCAGGGAGGAAAATTCATGAGACCCTCATCTCCAATTAACCACCAAAAACTGAGAAGTGGAGCTGTGGCTCAAGTGGTACAGGGCTAGTCTTGGGCAAAAAAAGCTCTTGGGGCTAAGCCCAAGTTCTGAGTTCAAGCACTAGGACTGACACAGGAAAAAAAAAGACATTCTCATCATGCCTTTAATGAAAAGCAGTGCTAAAGTAGTTTAAAATTAGAAGAGAGGGCTAGAAATATGGCTTCATGGTAGAGTACTTGGCCTAGCATGCATAAAGGCTTGGGTTTGATTGCTCAGTATCACATAAACAGAAAAAGCCACAAGTGGCGCTGTGGCTCAAGTAGCAAAGAGCTAGCCTTGAGCAAAAAGCAGCTCAGGGACAGTGCCCAGGCCTTGAGTTCAAGCCTCACGACTGGGGAAAAAAAGGAAAAAAAATTAGAAGTGAGTTATTTTACAAGGTAAACTTACCACCAGAGTTATTGAGTGGCTGAAAATTATGTACATCATGTTGTAAATAGTAATTATCATAAAATTCAGCTGAGTTCTGTAGCGAGTCATAATCGGTGCTCAGCTGCATTTCACCAGAGATTTGCTGGTATGAAGAACCTGGAGAGCAGGGATTTTCTCTGGGTACCTTCATTACATGTCCTGGAAAGCCTGTGGAGTGGTAAGTTCCACCCATACTCTGTGGTGTCAAAGGAGTATCTGCTTGAAGAAGTCCTCCAGCTTGACTGTGAGGGCTTAACATTTCAGGAGGACCAGGTGGCAATGGTGGGCTCTGTGGCATTGGTACCCCAGGAGCTTCTGCACATGGGTGATGTCCAGGAGAGCCTGGGTGCATCACAGGACTACTGCATTCTTGAGACATATTGGGCCCAGAACCTGGACTTGCCCCAGAACTATAGATATGCTGGGTATGTGGACTGCTTCCTTGAAATTGTGGTCCTGGTGGTGAGGCACTGTTATAAAATGCTGGTGGCCTGTAGATAGAAAGAGTATTTATTAGTTCAAAGAAAACAGAAAACCAAGAATGTTGCACTTCTACACAGATTATTGGGTAAATACAATTTTTTATAGCTGAATACAAGAATATATGTTTAAGAAACTAATTTTTCCATACCCTCTTACTCTCTTACTTCTTACTTTCATTTTAGCTGTAGTTTTCTTTCTTGCTGCGTGCGCGCGCACGCGCGCGCGCGCGCGCGTGTGTGTGTGTGTGTGTGTGTGTGTGTGCGCGCGCGCACGCACGCCAGACCTGATGCTTGAACTCAGGGCTTGGAGCTGTCCCTGAGCTTTTGTGCCAAGGCTAGCACTCTATCACTTGAGCGACAGTTCTACATCCAGCTTTTTGCAGGTAAGAATCTCATAGACTTTCCTACCTGATCTGGCTTTGAGCCTTTGTCCTCACACCACACAACATCCTGAGTTGTTAGGATTACAGACTGAGCCATGTATGCTCAGCTCTCAATGCTGTAAAAACTCATTAACCAGGAGTTCTAAAACTTACTCATTACAAATATTTAGAAAATACAGAAAACTACATAGATAAATAAGAGAATGATGAAAGAAGTAACATCAATCAAGATGTATTGTATTTGTAAACTGATTTGTTGAATGATAGCTCCTTTGTACAACTACTTAAAAATAATAAAAATACAAATTAAAAAGACAAGGTTAATCTCTATCCCACCATGCAAAGAAAGTTTGTTTGGTTGTTTTCCCAGATTTGTTGTTGTTGTTGTTTTATTGGTTATGGGTCTTGAACTCAGGGCCTGGGCGCTGTCTCTGAGCTCTTTTGCCCAGGGCTAGTGCTCTACTACTTTGAATCACAGTGCCATTTTTGGTTTTCTGATGGACAGTCTCACAGACTTTCCTGCCTGGGCTGGCTTTGAACCATGATCCTCAGATCTCAGCCTTCTGGGTAGCTAGGATTACAGGCGTGAGCCACTGACGCCCAGCTTTTCAGACCTTTTCCAAAGCACGTAAACACTGGTTTTTTTTTTTTTTTGGCCAATCCTGGGGCTTGAACTCAGGGCCTGGGCACTGTCCCAGACTGCTTTTTGTACAAGGCTAGCACTCTACCACTTAAGCCTCAGTGTCACTTCTGGCTTTTTATGTTTATGCATGTTGGACACGCACTCTACTAAGAACATTCCCAGCCTACCTGCACCCCCCCCGCCACTTTTTTACAACAAAATTAGAATCTATTTTCTAACATACTATACATACAACTTTTAAATTATATTATCTAATGTGCCATTATGTAATACCAAAATATTTTTTGTTGAATGTTGCTTTGCTTTCCGGACACAATATATTTTTTCTGATAGTTTTGTTAGTTGATTCCTTTGGGTTTGATGGGAGAAAGTGCCCAAATAATCAGTCTGCCTCCCCATTTCTTTTCTTTTAGTTTTATGCAAGAAGGACTTTCTGGAGCCAAGGCTGGCTTTCAATTCATGATCCTCCTCCTTTAGCCTCCCATATACTGGGATCATAGGCCATTATGCCCACCTTTCCATTTCTATTCTGTATACCTTAAATTTTTTTTAATTATTCTTATAAAGGTGATGTACAGAAGGGTTACAGTTACATAAGTCAAGTAAACAGTACAGTTCTTTTTCAATGTCACCTTTCTCTTGCATTCTCTTAGTTTTTACTGCCCATCCTCACTCAAAAGTAAAAGTGGTATAGTTCATTTTGAATAACTTTTTTTGTTGAACTTGGAGCCTGGGCACGGTACCTAAGCTCTTTTTGCTCAGGGCTAGCACTCTGCCACTTTGAGCCACAGCTCTACTTCCTATAACTTTTTTTATTTCACTGACTAGATCTGATATATGACATTAACTTTTTGTTGTTGTTTACTATGTAGTTCAGATTGGCTATGAACTAACTCAAGGTTATTCTGAATCAGACTCTCAAGTTCTAGTGACTAAACAAAGCTGGTGGCTCACACCTTTAATGGCTCAAAGCCAGGAAGGAAAGTCTGTGAGACTCTTATCTCCAAAAAGCCAGAAGTAGAGCTGTGGTTCAAGTGGTTAAGTGTGAGCCCCAAATCTCCGGGACAGTGCCAAGGCCCTGAGTTCAAGCTCCAGGACTGGTATTAAAAAACAAGCAAACAAAAAAGAATAACCAAAAATTAATAATCAAGCCAGACACCTGTGGCTCACTAGTAGGAAGCTGAAATCTGAGGATCACAGTTCAAAATTCTTGAGAGTCTTTTCTCCAATTAAGACACAAAGTTCTGGAAGTGGAGCTGTGACTCAAGTCACAGAGTGTTAGCCTTGAGCACCTAACTCAGGGGCAACACCCAAGGCCTGAGTTTAAGCCCCAGGACTGGCAAAAAGTAATTATAATCAACAACAGAAGCCCAAGTATAGTGACTTCTAAGAGATAGGCAGCAAGGCTAGAATGAGATTACTGGACATAAAGTTTGGATATAGCTTACCTGATAATCGTTCTCTTAGAGCCTTAGGAAACATTTTTTTTCAAAAAAAAAAAACAAATATACTGGAGACATATTAACCACTATGGGAGACATCACTGTCTGAATGAACATCCAAGTTTATAATCAGTGGAAGGAATGCTAAATCCATGCACCTGAAAGCATCTTTTGAGATTATTATGTTGAGAACTTTCTGGAGCTGTGCAAGGATTTTCTAGATAAAAACACTGAAGGCAGGCAGCAGAGGGTAAAGACCAAAAAGTAAAAAGGAAGCAGAGTGTGTGTCAGATAACTGCTATTTCTACCTAAGGGGTGTGTATGTATGTGTATGTACACTCTGGGGCTTGAACTCAGAGACTGGATGCTATTCCAGCTTTTTTGTTCAAGGCTCTACCACTTGAGCCACAGCTCCACTTCTGATTAATTGGAGATAAGGGTCTCATGGACTTTTCTGCCCGAGCTGGCTTTGAACTGGAATCCTCAAATCTAAGCCTCTAGCTAGGATTCTAGGTGTAAGGCATGTACACCCAGCTCTAAGTTTAATTGAATTATTAACCTGAAATACAACTTGGTATCTTAATATAAATTTTAGGGAAATGTTTTGCTGCAATTGTTGCAGGTTTTAACTTACTTTTTCCCAATTTTATGTGCTAAATCCACAGTAGGTTTTACAACTATCTCGAAGAGAGATGGAATCTTCCTGAAATCATCAGAGAGATCTGTCTGAAAATCATCTTCAGGATCAGAAAAGGGAAAATGCTCAGGTGGGGTGGGCAAAAGCCCAACTCCAGGAGGTGGTTTGGGAAGAGGTGTTATACCGCGCTTTCTCAGTTCTTCTAATTCTCTTTCATCTTCATTTATAAGTTCTTCATCAGTATTTAATACCTAAAAAATGGTAGAAATTACTAACTCAAAATAAATTCCTTCTTTTCACATTTAGAACTAGTAAGTCTTTAATAGTTTTCCTAATAAAAAAGTACAATATTAAAGTTGAAGTGGGTCAGAGATGGTTAATTCTTCATTTTAAATAAAGGGAATGAGGTTTAAAGAGGCAAATGGTAAGGTTTAAAGTAAGTTAATACTCTTAATGGCAGAGTAGGAATAAGACCAAAATATTCCTAACTCCTAAGGGTCTAATGATTCTAAGCTTTTCCAATACACTATATTAATAAACTAAAACCAGTAACTACTCCTCAGTTTTAGCAGAACTGAATAAAATGTGCTTTATAAAGTATAGTCAAATAAATACGAGGACAGACCTAACAATTAGTGTACAAAAATGCTACTTACTTTGTCCAAAAGCTTCCTTGTTTCTTTAGTCAGATCATCATGGGAAAATTTACAGTTGTCTCCTTGGTAACATTTTGCTCCACTATGATAGAACTTGCAGGGAAACTCATGTAAACAAAATTATTAAGGAACAGACCAAGTAAACCAAGATCTAGTTTTCTTAAAACCAAAAACAATAAGTGTCACCCAAATGATTGAATTCTAGAGTTCTACTTTACAATATTTTTCTATAGTCAACAATTCCACAGTGTACCTTTTAGGACAGTATTGTTACATACTGTACTGGAACCTATAATAACATCAGATTATTTATATTTTAGACTAAAATTTTAATTATTCAGAAGCTTTCAAAAGTTTTTAAGCTCTCTTACTCTTAAAATTGGAAGAAGTCGGGCTGGGAAGGTGGCTCAGTGGTAGAGCACTTGCCTTGCATGCCTGAGGCCCTGGGTTCGTTTCCTCAGCGCCACATAATCAGAAAAAAAAAGCCGGAAGTGACGCTGTTGCTCAAGTGGTAGAGCGCTAGCCTTGAGCTGAAGAGCTGAGGGACAGCGCCCAGGCCCAGAGTTCAGGCCCCACAACCGAACCCAAAAAAACAAAACAAAAAAAAATTGGAAGAAGTCATAATTGTATAAAAGAAGCCATAATTGTATAGCACATATTATAATATTTCAATTGAGTAAATCATGTTTCCTTATACAATAAAGCAAAATACAAATATATATCTTACTTTACATTAAAAAAACAAAATATAAAGAATAATTTATCTGTACGTATGCCAGTCCTGGAGCTTGAACTCAGGAGCTGGGCATTGTCCCTGAACTTCTTTTGATTAAGGTTGCCTCTATCACTTGAGCTACAGCATCACTTTTGTTTTTTTTATAAGTTTATTGGAGTTAGGAGTCTCACAGACCTCCTGCCCAGGTTGTCTTTGAACTGTAATGCTCAAATCTCAGCCTCCTGAGTAGTTAGGATTATAGGTGTGAGCCACTGTCACTAACCTTAAACCAAATAAATTTTGTAGCAAGAATATATGTATACAAAGAAAATAAAGGGGCACGATATGTCATGCTAAAGGTGAACGTCAAATAATTAAAGTTATAGACTAAGAGTATGGATGATTACAATGAACCTACTATCTGGAAAAGAGAAAAATGCTTACTACCTGTCATACATTAAGAGTCCATATGACTTAAAAATGTAAATGTTAAGAAAAATAAAAATTTCACAATTATAGATCTCATTTTTTATGAAAAATTATATAAAAACTGTATTTTTACACATATGTACATTCTCTCATGTCATAAAGTCCAAAAGGCTTTGTCTAAAGAATAAAATTACTTAACATTTATAAGGTTTCAAGGTTATTAAACATTTATCAAAGTAGAACTAAAATGCACTCCCTTATACAGACCACTGTAGATTTATTTCTCATTGTAGATTGGATAATTTTCACTTTTGGCAATTGTGTGAAACCTACATTACCCCAACATTCCTGTCATGACTCATCTCTAACACTGAATGAAGTATTTTAAAACATATTCCAAATACATTTCACCTTTAAATACTTCCATATCTATTATGAACAGATAAGGGATTTTTTTGTCTTTTTAATTATGAACCTGACAAAATTAATGCAATAACTTAAAAAAGTATTTTTATGATTGTTTTATTCAAATGAGGATCCAAATATTATCTAAAAATTTATCTAGTTAATATATTTCTAGTTTCTTTTATTGATTTGATCTTTTATTTTATGTCATTAACAAATGACATAAATTTTAATATTATCCATTGATGGCTAATACTTCCTATTAGTATTGATGCAATTGTTCCTGTTGCACCCTATCAGAGGCACTGAATATTTTAGCATGTCATCTTGTTAACATCTCAAATATTCTCTTAATATTGCTTAAATTATATTCTTCTTATTTTGAACTAGATTAAACATTTGTCCATTTGACTTGGGGACGTTTACATTTCTCTTTGAATTATCTGTATCTCTTCTTCATTTTTCCTTTTAACTTTTGGGGATTCATACATTAAGAGTGTTACTTCTTACCAGATGCTGGCAGTTCATGCCTCTAATCCTAACTACTCAGGAGGCTAAGATCTGAGAACTGGTTCCAAGCCAGCCCAGACAGGAAAGTCCATGAGACTTTTATCTCCAATTAGCCACCAAAAAGCTAGAAGTGGAACTGGAAGTGGTAGAGCACAAGTCTTAAGCAAAGAAGCTCAGGGACAGCACTTAGGCCCTGAGTTCAAGCCCCAGGGACCTCCCCTCCCTCCCCCCAGTGTTACTTCTTCATAGGTTATGTAAATAAATACACATTTATCTTTTTCCCAGTTTTTTTTTTGGGGGGGGTCCCGGTCGTTCGGCCTGAACTCTGGGCCTGAGCGCTGTCCCTCAGCTCTTCAGCTCAAGGCTAGCACTCTACCATTTGAGCCACAGCGCCACTTCCAGCCTTTTTCTTTTTGCTTATGTGGTGCTGAGGAATCAAACCCAGGGTCTCAGGCATGCAAGACAAGCACTTTACCACTGAGCCACCTTCCCAGCCCCTTTTTCCCAGTTTTTATCTTTTATTAACTTAAGATACTTTTGGTATGAAAATTTTTAATTATTTGTGCAGTCATATTTTCAATGTTTTTTCTTACTGCCTCTGGATTTTGAGTCATGGAAAGAAAAGCTTTCCATGATCTTGGGTCATAAAGGAACTGATGGGCATTTGTGTGTTTCCACTTTAACACTGATTTTTATAATAAGAGTTTTTCATTTTCCATTTTATTTACTTTGCTTTTTTTACCTTTTCTTTTTGCTGGTCGTGGGGCTTGAATTCTGGACCTAGATGCTGTCCCTGAGCAATTCAGCTCAAGGCAGACACTCTACCAGTTGAGCCACAGCCCCACTGCCAGTTTTTCTGATTGGTTTTTATTGGAGAAAAGAGTCTCTTGGATTTTCCTGCCCAGGCTGGCTTTGAACCGTGATCCTAGATCTCAGCTTCCTGAGTAGCTAGGATTACAGCTGTGAGCCACCAGCACCTGGCCTTACATTATTTTTTAACTTAACAAGATTTTAAAATCTATCTAAAAAAATATGATATTCTACTGAGTTATCAGTGGGCAACATAGCAAAACAACACAAACATAAAGACAAAGAAATGTAGGAAAGCCCTAGAAAAAAGCAGACACAAGTAAAACAATCAGTCTATTAAAAAATCCATGGGGAAAGCTCTAAACGTTAAAATCCATGGGAAAAGCTCTATTAGTAAGCAAACAGTTGGATATTTGTGGAAGTAGCATGGAAAGATGGATAACATATTTTTCTTTAAAAAGGAACCACTATGCTCTATTTGGATAGAGTGAAACTACAATTTAAATGTATATACTTCTAAAAAGTGGCAATTTGGTAAGATTTACTTTTCAATTTTCAATAATGATAACTTATTATTTATGAACCTGAGTAAAATAATTAAGTCATAAGAAATATTTTTCCAACTATTCCTTCAGGAAGTAGTCTCTTAAAATATGTTAAGCTGATTACATTAAACGAAAAGTTCCTTGATGTTATACAGATTTTTCCAAAAAGATAGCTCAGTTTACTAAAGAATGAAAGTTAGTTTGCTCACTCTTTTGAAGGTAAAAGTCTGACTAGCCTGAGTTTAAATTATGTTATTTCAAATTTAAAACCAGGCTAAAATTTCTAGGTTATATTTATGATTTTAAAAATTCAATGATGCTTTAAACCTCAGTATGCAGGTTAAGCACACCTTTAAAAAATTACAAAGAACAGTTTTTTTAGCTCTGAGTTATAGAGGATAGGAAGTCCAAAAGTGCTAGCATGTACCCATCATCTGATGGCTTTGCTGCTTCACAAAAAGATGGAGGGTATCACGTGAGAATGAAGAGCAAGCATGCTAACGCACATCTTCCTTTTTTAAAGAGAGATACTATCACAGTAGACCCACCTTAATGATCTCATGTGCACCTTTCTCCTGAAAGCCATCTTCCAAAGACTATTAAGTTATAAATGTGGAGGTAAAGTTTCCATGACATGAACTTTGGAAGGGGACACATTCAAACTATAGTACTTCAGTAACAAAAGTAGAAATCTCCTTACTTGTAGAGTTAGCACCCATTTTTAATAAAGGATATTATGCATGTAAATACAGTTCTCGCCTTTGGTACAATATCCCTGTAAATAAAATCTGCAGATCTCTTTTCTCTTCTCCAACTCTGCATCATGATCAAATTTACACTGATCTCCCTGCAGAAAGAAAGAAGCCGGGAAGTGGGGGGGGGAGGGAAGAGGAAAAAAGAATGGAAGGAAGGGAAAGAGAGAAGGAGAGAAATGGAAGGAAAGTAAGGAGGAAAAAGTAAAGAAAGGTAATGAAAGAAGAGAAAAATTAAATAATTGAATTATATTTTCTCTCTATGATGCTTCACAGTGAATTGTAGTCCTTACCCTTAGACTTTAAATAATTTGCCAATAATAACATAAATAACTGTAGAACTGCTGAAGCAGATGTGGCTACATGCAGTGAGGCTGCAGAATGAGTAAAGCTTCAAAGGATCCTCCCCATATCCCATCAGCATTCATCACGTCTAGCTAGACTACCACTGTCGGAGGCATCAACCCACATAACCTCATCTGAGCTTCTGTGTGCTGTGAGGGTGAATGCTGGCATGCATTCCTCTGGGGAACAAAGGGGGATTCCCCTTCCTCCATGTGGGGCAACGGTTTTGTACCTGGTGCCAGACTTAGTGATGGTTTGCGGGAAGTGTCATTCGTGCTTTTCCTAGTTAACTTCATAGAACAATGGCTCAAGACCCCCTTTGTGTACTCACTTGTGCATTATCTACTTTTACAACCTTGATTACTGGAACTACTCCATGTTTGTTGACAAGGATTAGCTTTTCCTACTTACTGACTTAAACTCTAATTGTCTGTGCGCCCATAAACTGTTTAAGATTAACACTCTGCCCCCAGACTGAAGATTTACTTCTCCTGCTTGTGTGCTGTATATGAGCATGTAATTTTCAATAAACTTTGTCTATACCTGCAGGGTGTAGTCCCTTCCTGCCTAAGCCAGACATGCATTCCCAGATCCTGCTGTGGAAACAGCAACATACCACAGCAACTTTTTAAGTTCTTGGTGCCATATATAAAATAGGGATAATAACAGTAACTACTTAGTAGGGTAGTTGCAAGGATTATATCACTGTATGTTAGCTCTACTGTAAACATTGTTTGACACACAGTATTTACCACAAATGTTAACATATTTGCTAAATAAAATCTGATTTTTGCAAATTGTTATTGATCTGTAATATAATTAAACAAGCCTTAATGTTCAGGGATTTCATACAAAGTACATTTTAAATAGTTTTGTTACACCTACATGAGAAATGAAAAAATTAAGTACCATCCCAAAAGAAAATTTAAAGATTATTTTGGAAGTTTGAGTGATTTATTAATACCCCTTATATATTTACCTTAATACATCTTCCTTCTAGGAAGTATTTGCAGATTTGTTTTCCTTTGTGTTCCACTGTGTGCTGGCTAATAAATTCCTGAGTCATAACCTTCCATTTTTTCCCTGGTTTACTATACTGCAAGAAAAAAAATTCAATTTAATTTAACATGAAAATTAGCAGATACTAAAACATACAGTTAAATCTGAAAAGAAGTAAAAATTGACAACTAAGATCAATCAATATCGGACATTCTAATACTCTAGATTTAACTGGAGAGAAAGATACACTTCTGCTTAATCTTGTTTATTGCCATTAGCAAATACAAAAGAGTATTTATTTTTGCAGTACTGGAATTTGAACTCAGTGCTTCACACTTACTAGGTTAGCATTCTACCATTTGAACAAAGATATAGCCCTGTTTTTCTTTTTCTTTTTTTTTGGTGGTTGGTTGTGGGTCTTGAACTCAGGGCCTAGGCGCTGTCCCTGCGCTCTTCAGCTCAAGGCGAGCGCTCTACCACTTGAGCCACAGCACCACTTCCAGCCCTGTTTTTTGTTGAGATAGTATCTCACTTCCAAATCAGTAGTGGGCTTGAACCTGGGTATACCAACAAAATACACCTTCAATTTGCCACAGCCTTTTTGTTTGTTTTGTTACTGGGGTTTTAGAAGTCAGGGCCTAGTGCTTGCTAGACTGGTACAAGACCACTTAGGCAGGCTTCTGGCCAGTTCATCACTAGTTATCAAGATAAAATCTTGCTTCTTGTTCAGATTCATACCTGAGCTCCTATCTACCTATTTTAAACTTTCTGTTGTTGCTGGGACCATAGATGCCTACCAACTCTCCAGCTTCCTTTGGTGGAGAAGTCTTACAAACTTTTCTGCCTATGCTGGCCTGGAATGGCAATCCTCCCAACCTCCCTTTCATAGGCTTGTGAATGCCACTGCCCTCAGCTATAGATTGAGAAGGAGTTTCATGAACTTTTCTGACAGGGCTGGCCTCAAACACTGATCTCTTGATATCAGCCTCTCAAGTAGCTAGGATTACAAGACTCAGCACCACTGGTGCTGCCAAGCTTTTATTTCTTGCTATTTTAAACACCATATATAAAACCATATATAAACTATATATAAAACACTCTATAGGGGCTGGGTATGTGGCTTAGTGGTAGAGAGTTTGCCTAGCAAAATATCCATATTGTTTGACATAAAACTTTTACTATGCAGAATTATTCTGAAGAAATTCTCAGAGAAGTACACAAAGATTTACACACAGCAATAATTACTATAGTTACATAGTAAGACAAACAAAACTAGAAATACTCTATAAATAGGAGGCTGATCAAATACATTATGATACATTAAGGTAATGGAATATTATACAGTCATAATAAATTCATGTGACAGGTGCCTATGATATAAGAAAATGCTTAGATTGCTTTATGAAATAAACTACTGATCCAAATTTTAAAATAATAAAGGCAAAGAAAAAAACTAAATTAATACATCTCCACATTTTAGCATGTCTTTGGATGATGAGATTAAAGATTTTGTTGATAGTTATTTGTGGTCAGTCGTTGAGGCTTGATCTCAGAGCATGGTTGCTGTCCCTCAGCTCTTTTGCTCAAGGCTAATACTCTACCACTTTTAGCAACAGCTACACTTCCAGTTTTCTAGTGGTTAAATGGATACAAGAATCTCACTGATGGGCTGGGAAGGTGGCTCAATGGTAGAGTGCTTGCCTTGCATGCATGAGGCCCTGAGTTCTATTCTTCAGAACCACATAAGCAGAAAAGGCCGGAAGTCATGCTGTGGCTCAAGTGGTATAGCACTAGCCTTGAGCTGAAGAGCACAGGGAGAGCGCCCAGGCCCAGAGTTCAAGCCCCACAACCAACCAAAAAAAAAGAAAAGAAAAGGGGCTGGAAAGGTGGCTCAGTGGTAGAGTGCTTGCCTTGCATGCATGAGGCCCTGTGTTCGATTCCTCAGCACCACATAAGCAAAAAGAAAAAAGCCAGAAGTGGCGCTGTGGCTCAAGTGGTAGAGCGCTAGCCTTAAGCTGAAGAGCTGAGGGACAGCGCCCAGGCCCAGAGTTCAGGCCCCACGACTGGACCCCCAAAAAAAAAGGAAAGAAAAGAATCTCACTTTTTTCTGCCTGGACTGGCTTTGAATTGCTATCCTTAAATCTCGACCTCCTGAGTAGATAGGATTAAATGTGTAAGCCATGTGTAAACACCAACCAAGCATTTTATATTCTCTTAAAGGGAAAAAATGTTTAATAGAAAATGTATATTACTATTAGCTCCTAAATCTGAAAAATTAAAAAGAAATACATTAAGAAAAGAAGTTCCAAGTCCTATTTGTTTTCTGTAGTTTTCTTCATAGCTCTATTCAACTCTGCTACTAATATGAGGAAAGAGAAACTAAGACACTGAGCTATGCTAAATGTAATGAGTTACATTATAAACTTTATCAAGAGGTATTATGCAGCACTATGCCTTGCACATTGCTCTCAATCACTATTCTTCTGCTGTGACTGATTTTGTATTACTTTGTAAGATGGAACACAAAGTACAATCTACTGAAAACAGAAACTTGCCTCAGAGGTAACACTTTAGGCAATAGATGGCAGACTAAAATTTTATCCTTAACACTCACAACTATAAGAATGATAAAAAAGGTACAAAAATACAGAATAGATAAATGTAGCCAGCACTGGTAGCTCACACTTATAATCCTACCTAGTAAAGAGGCTAAGATCTGAGAATCACAGTTTGAAGCCAGCCTAGGCAGGAGACCATGAGACTCTTATCTCCAATTACCTATTCATATAAACCCAGAAGTGGGGGCTGTGGGTCAAGTAGTAGAGTTCTAGCCTTGAGCAAAAAGAAGCTCAGGGACAGAGCTCAGGTCCTGAATTCAAGCCCCAGGACTGACAAAAATTGAGATGAACATATAAATTTTTTTTCAAAATGTAAGTACATCCATCCTGCCCAGGAATTCACAATCAGATTACTTATACTCTGGCAGAATCATTTAATATATTATAGAGCTGCATAATTTTGATTCACAAGTGTTGTTATTATTATGTATGGGTTCATTTAAACTCACATAGTCCTCTGTGCCAAAACTTGTGATTGTAAAAAAGTAAGTAGCCATGAAGAATGCATCATGTGCCAAACACCAGTGGCTTCTGTAAGCTACTCAGGAGATTGAGAACTGAGGAATGAGGTTCAAAACCAGCCTGGGCAGAAAAATTTGTGAGACTCTTAGCTCCAATTAACCAAAGGAAAATAAAAAGCTGGAAGTGAAGGTGTGGCTAAAGTGGTAGAGTACCAGCTGTGAGTGGAAAAAGCCAAATGAGAGCATGAGGCCCTTAGTTCAAGCCCCAGAACTGGCACAAAAAGAAAACAAGGGTGCATTATACAAGAAAAGAAAAAGAAGAGTACATTATACAAAGCTGATGAGTCAACAGAAAAAACATAATTCTGAAATTTTAACATAAAAAGTAGGCATCACACTCACATACACAAAATCCTCTAAAAATAAACTAATATGCATTTCACTAATAACTTACTTTTTGTCTTGTATACTTCCTAAAATGTCTTATTTTAATAGAAGACTGAGATTATTTTGTTTTGAAGGCTAGTATAGCTTAAACAAGTAGAAGTTATTTTACTATTCATAACTATAGTAATCTTGACCATAATATAATAAAAGTAACTTTAAAGAATCTAAAGCAACTTTACAAATAAATCTGACCTTTTAAGTTTGAGCTTAAAGAGAAACTACAAGTGTTCTCTTACTCTAAAGAGCTTTTGTAATGTAAGAGCTAGAAACATGGGGATAATCTAGTCTATCACCCTCCTGGACAAATACAAGAAATAATGACTGGAGAAATTAGTGATTTGTCTGTTACATGAAAATTACCAGAGTTAGGAAAGAACTTAGGAATTGTGCCTTCCAATTATAATAGTATATTATAAAATAGTATTATTACTATTACTAATAAAAATACAATAAAAAGACAGAAAAGGGAAAAAATGGGAGGAAAATTAGGCTACCTAACTGATCATTTTAAAATTTATTTACTTAGAAAACATGCTAGGCACAAGACTGTAAAATGTTAAAATATATAGAAAGAGAATGGATTCACAGAAAATTTAATAGCTGCCATAAACACTAAAAAATGTAAATTATATAGCCATCAGAATAAGTAAGTCTTTAAAATCTGACAAATTTGCTTGGCTTTCCAAGAAAATTAGTGTAGTTCTGAAAGTATCCCTGAATTTACCTGGTCTTCTGGGAATCTCACAGTCCCTGAAAGGATTAGGATGGAAAGAAATCTATTTTTGTGTCTTTTAATGTGGCCTGTGTGTTCTCTCTACACAGATCATTCCTGAACATGAACTACTTTCTTTCTTTTTTTTTTTTTGGGTCCGTTCGTGGGGCCTGAACTCTGGGCCTGGGCGCTGTCCCTCAGCTCTTCAGCTCAAGGCTAGCGCTCTACCACTTGAGCCCCAGCACCACTTCCGGCTTTTTTCTTTTTTGCTTATGTGGTGCTGAGGAATCGAACCCAGGGCCTCAGGCATGCAAGGCAAGTGCTCTACCACTGAGCCACCTTCCCAGCCCCTGAACATGACTACTTTCATGGACTCTGGTATTCTCCTGGTTGTTTCTGGAGTCATAAAAAATGTCTCTCATTACAGTTAACAAACTGATAATGTTGATAATGTATTTTAATCATTATTTTTCTATTATATGATAAAAACTATTTTTTAAATTATAGCCTATATCTATATACATTTAAATGTCAGTGCTTGAAGGAGTCCTTAAGAGTTAATACCATACTCTCATTTTACAGATGGAAGTCAAGATTGTAAGTAGTAATCTCCTTACTTTCTTGGATGCTACTTTTTCTCTTTTTAAAGTATTATATATGGAGCTGGCTTATTTAGAAAGTATTCATATTAGTTTGGGTTAGGGAAAGCAGTATATTCTAGAAGAAAAGCAACCAGAAATATGAGCGGATAGAAATTAATAATCATCTAGGGTCTAAAATAATAACTACAACCATGCTAAAGCTGTTGTCCTGTGGAAAAGGGGTAGATCAGTAAATGTTAAAAAGTTTGAAGCGGGCTGGGGAGGTGGCTCAGTGGTAGAGCACTTACCTTGCATGCATGAGGCCCTGGGGCCAATTCCTCAGCACCACATAAGCAGAAAAAGTTGGAAGTGGCACTGTTGCTCAAGTGGTAGATCGCTAGAGCTGAAGAGCTGAGGGACAGCACCCAGGCCCAGAGTTCAGGCCCACGACTGGACCCCCCCGCCAAAAAAAAGTTGGAAGCAGGAGTTTGTAGTCAAGTATATTTTGAAAATGATGGATTTGACAAAGTAAGTTTTTCCATGCTTAACATAACCTTTAATACATGGATGTTGACTAACCTCATAATGTTATGCCTAATCTCAGAGCCTTTAATACATTAATGTTGATTGAGAAGCCCCAAAAGCAGAACAGCTAGTCCTAGGTTTCACAAATTTATCTGGGCCAGAGTTTTTTTCAGATCACAGCTGCTAACATCTTCTTCAATATGGAGTACATATTACATCTCTGCCCATTATCACTAAACTTAACCATAAGAAAAGCAACCATATTCAAATTAATTAGTTTACTCAAGGTTGCAGCTTCAAATAACCACCCTTGCTTCTGTCAATTCAGGTAAAGATTACTAGAACAGTGATAAAATACAGGAATTAGATCATATGAATCCAGAGAGTTGCTACAAGGTTGAAATGTAAATGTTCAGTTTCAATTCCACATATACTACAACATGGTAGGTATATATATTTTTCCAAGCAATTATTTTCTTTCTTCTTCTCTTTTAATGCTTTCCGTTCTAATAAATACATTAATTTACCACTGCCTCCCTTCTTGACTCTACTACAAAACTGAGCTATTACAATCCCATTGCCTTTTGTATCAGTGGAGGATGACTTCCTTTTTTTCGGTGGTCCTGGGGCTTGAGCCACTGTCCCTGAGGTTCTTTTGCTGCACACAGAGAAGATGGCTTTTAGAAAAGCACAGTGGAGAACTAATAGCTATTTTTGTCCTTAAAATAAAATACCATTTTTTAAGCTGAGAACTGGTGGCTCATGTCCATAATTCTAGCTATTCAGGAGGCTGAGATCTGAGGACCATGGTCTATGAAACTCTTACCTACAATAAACTACCAAAAAGCTGGAAGCAGAGTTATGGTCCCAAGTGGCTCACATACAGCCCTGGCAGGAAAGTCTGTGAAACTGCAATAAACTACCAGAAAGCTGGAAATAAAGCTGTGGTTCCAGGTGGTAGAGTGTTAGCCTTGTTCAAAAAAGTTCAAGGACAGTGCCCATGTTCTGAGTTCAAGCCCCAGGACTGCACAAAGTAAATAAGGCTGGGCACCAGTGGCTCATATCTGTAATCCTAGCTACTCAGGAGGCTAAGATCTGAGGAACACAGTTCAAATCCAGCTTAGAAAGTAAAGTCCATGAGACTTTTATTTCCCATTAACTACCAAAAAGCCAGAAGTAGAGCGCTAGCCTTTGGAAAGAATGCTCAAGGAGAGTCCTCATGCTCTAAGTTCAAGCTCCAGGACTGACAGGATGGATGGATAGATGAATGGATGGATAGACAGACAGACAGACAGACAGACAGACAGACAACTTTATTTCTAGGTCACCTAAATTTATACCTCCATATTAACATCATGATTCATTGAAACAAATTATTCTTTTGTAGTTTATATTCATTTGATCTGAACTAGAAAATTTTCATTTACTAGGAAAGTGGCATTGAAAACACGTTTTCTTTGCAACCTAATGGTTTAAAAGATGCAAAAGTCTTCTTTTCCTCATATAAAAATTTTCAGTACCTCTTGAAATTCATCCATTCCTGAGAAGGCATTCGGCCCTTTATTGACTCTTCCCCCACGGTCTTTTCGTTTGATTTTCTTCTGCAAACCACGGCCCCGACCAATATTAAAACTTTTAACCCTCTGTTCGGTACCTAAAAAAGTAAAAAATATAATTAAAGTATTACAGAAAGCAACAATAACTATCCATCTGTTATTTTGCAATGAATAGTATATTTGTAATAGTCTATAAAATCTATCCTTCATTTTGTCCTCATATTTATTTTTAAAAATTAACTGAATCTACAAATTACTTCATGGGTATTGCTTTCCCTTATAATAAGGGATTTTCTCACAAGGGATACTGGAAACATAGGAGGCGTGGAGCAAGTACACACAGGCACAGAAGCCAAAATTTTTTATTTTCTTTTTAATTTCCGTAAGGATAATGTTAATCACACCTTTTTTTTAAATTAAACAGTATATTCCTAGGAAGACATTCACAAATACTGATGGTTAATTTATAGAAAACAAGATTTCTACTGATATATATTTTGTCAGTATGGGGCTTGAACTCAAGGTGTGGGCATTGTCCCTGAGCTCTTTTGCACAAGGCTAGCCCTCTACCACTTTGAGACACAGCATCACTTCCAGTTTTCTGGTGGTTAATTGGAGATAAAAGTCACAGGGACTTTCCTACTCTTGACTGGTTTTGAACTTGATCCTCATATCTCAGCCTCCTGAGTAGCTAGGATTACAGATGTGAACCACCTGTGCCTGGCTACTATTGATAATTTGAATAGATACATATACATGTATCTACAAGTAAAATTACACTGTCTTTTTGCTTTTGAAAAATTTGGTATTTCTAAGTATCTTCCAAGTACTTATGAAACTGATCCCAGGACTCAGGAGGCTGAAACAGGAGGACTGCAAGCTTGAAGATAACCTGAATTATATTGTGAGTTTGGGGCCAGCCTGACCTATATAACAAGACCCTGTCTCAAAAAAAATCTACAAAGATGAGTGAGTGATATAGCACAATGGTAGAATGCTTGCCTAGCATGCATGAGACTCTGGATTGGATCCTCAGCACTTAAAAATTGAAAAAAAAATAATTTAAAAAAATATTCAATTTAAAAATTATATTAGGGTGGTAAGTTACAATACAAATGAATTCCTCATTTTACCAAAGTCACACTGAACTGATAAGCTTACTAATAACCTTAAAACATACAAAATGACCAACAAATATACATACATACACACACATACACGCATATATAAATTTCACTTCACCAAAATAAGTCGAAGACACTAAAAAAGATAACATTTGGCAGAGATTTACAGAGAATTTTGTGTTTTTATATACTGGGGAGGGAATGCAATCATAAACAGGACAACATATTTTTGGGTATCTACTTTGTGTATGGATCAACAACTTTCAGGTGATGTCTATGTCTTTTGAATTTCAAATATATATATATATATATATATATACATATATATATAAATTTTTATTGACAGTGCTGAGCTTTGAACTCAGGGTCTTACAGTTGCTAGGCAGAGCACTTGAGCAATATCTCCATCCTGTACAAGCTTTATTTATTTTTCAGACAGAGTATTATACCTCTAGACTCAAAATATGATCTTACCTGTCATTTCCTACATAGCTAGGATGAGAGCCTCATGCCATTAGGCCCAGTTTACTGACTGAGATAGAATTTCAGTAACTTTTCCCCAAGCTGGTCCTGAACCACAATTCTCCCAAACTTGAGTAGCTAAGATTATAGGTATGAGCCAACTCTACCTAGTTTTTCTTGTTTCTTTAATTAAAAAGGGGGCTTGAAATCATGCCCAAGAGCCACACTTCCAGTCATAATTTACTCCTAAGAAAAAATGATTGATATAATGTTTTCTGAAATAAATATTAATATGGTTATTACAGGATAAACCACAGAATTAAGATTGGTGCAACTTAAATCCCAAATAATTACTGTCCTACCAAAAAAAACTAACAATTTGTTATGAAAAGGTATTCTTTTTTAAATAATTTTTTATTGTGAAAAGGGGTTACAGTTACATGAGCAAGGTAATGAGTACATTTTTTTGGGGGGGGGGTCCGGTCGTGGGGCCTGAACTCTGGGCCTGGGCGCTGTCCCTCAGCTCTTCAGCTCAAGGCTAGCTCTCTACCTCTTGAGCCACAGCACCACTTCCGGCTTTTTTCTTTTTGCTTATGTTGTGCTGAGGAATCAAACCCAGGACCTCACGCATGCAAGGCAAGCACTCTACCACTGAGCCACCTTCCCAGCCCCTGAGTACATTTTTTTTTAATGAAGCATTGTTATCTCCTCTTTTGTTTTTCCCCTACCATCCCTTCCCTCCCACCTCAACTACACGCCCCCCTGCCCCCACCATGCCTAAATTGCAAAGTTCATTTTTCAACATAGCATCTTGTACATCTTGTTGCAATGGGTCAACCTGTATCCCTATTTAAACAATTTGTTTTTTCCCTTCCCCTCCCCAAATTATACCAACATTGAATACAGTGAAAACAGGGGTTATACTGTGGGGGAGGGACATACAAAGCAACAACAACAACAAAAATCACATGGTACCTTATAAATACATTAGAAACAATAGCAAGTTAGACACAATAGCAAGAAAGAAAAAACCACTTGTGTCCCTATCTTGAGATCCATTTCGCCTAACATTATCTTATCTGACCTTTTCTGCTTGTCCCAGACATATACTAGTTGTTGCAAATAAGGGAAACCATGGGACCTATGTTTCTTTGGGCCTGGCTTAGTTCACTTAATATAATTTTTTCCAAGTCCTTCCATTTTGTAACAAATTGAGCAATGGCATTCTTTCTGATGGAGGCATAGAATTCCATTGTGTATATATACCACATTTTCTTGATCCTTCATCTACTAAGGAGCATCAGAGTTGGTTCCATATCTTAGCTATGGTAAAAAAAAATGCTACAATATACATAGTTGTGCTGGTAGCTTTAGTATGACCTTGTTTATTTCCATTTGGGTAAATGCCCAAAAGTGGGATTGCTGGGTCACAGGGGAGCTCTATGTGGAGTCTTTTGATGAACCTCCATACTACTTTCCAAAGTGGTTGAACAAGTTTACACTCCCACCTGCAGAGCTTCTACATGGCAAGATCAATAGAAAGCCCACGGATTGGGAGATCTTCACTAGCTATACAATAGACAAGGGTCTCAAATTTAATACTTGGAACTCAAAAAATTAAATCCCCCAATAACAATCCTCAAAGAAACAACTGCCCAATAAATAAGCGGGCTAAAGACTTAAAGAGAAACTTCTGGACTGGGAAGGTGGCTCAGTGGTAGAGTGCTTGCCTTGCATGCTTGAGGCCCTAGGTTCGATTCCTCAGCACCACATAAGCAGAAAAAAAAAGCCGGAAGTGGCACTGTGGCTCAAGTGGTAGAGTGAGCCTTGAGCTGAAGAGCTGAGGGACAGCGCCAGGGCCCAGAGTTCAGGCCCCACGACCAGACCCAAAATAAATAAATAAGTTAAAAAAAGAGAAACTTCTCTGAAGAGGAAATAAGAATGACCAATAGACACATGAAGAAATGCTCAACCTCTCTAGCCATAAAAGAAATCAAATCAAAACAACATTGAGATTCCACCTCACCCCAGTTAGAATGGCTATCATCAAGAATTCTAACAACAGATACTGGAGGGGATGTGGCCAGAAGGGAACCCTGCTGTATTGTTGGAAGGTATTCTATTGGTTAAATAGAAGGCAGTTAAGAGTAACTGAGATATAATTTATAAACAATATATTTCATTTTGAAAATAACAGCCTGAAAAATTCTAAAAGAACATTCACCCAAAATACTAATAATTATTATCTTGAATCACATTAATTTTATTTTATCTTTGTTCATTCCAAGATTATCTTTTCTACACAGGAAAAGCTATCTGCATTTGATCATACATCAGTTTCATAAGCTGAGGAGTAAAAACAAAGGTGAAAAATAAAAGATGTTGCCTGTAATCCTAGACACTCAGGAAGATGATATCTGAAGGTAAGAGGCTCAAAGTAGCTCTGGCAGAAAAATCTGTGACACTCTACTGTCCAATTAACTAGCAAAAAGTCAGAAGTGGAGCTATGGCTCAAATGGTAGAGCATCGGCCATGAGTGAATAATCCAAACAAAAGCCCAAAGCCTTAAGTTCAAACCCCAGTGTCAGCACAAATAAATAAAACTCAACTTTTTAAAAGGAAAAACAAGAAACAATCTGTGAAGAAAACCCACGTGAAAAGAACAAACAAACTGGAATTCCAAACTGGAATTATCCCTGATACCACTACAAATGGACTCGAGTGACATATTTACCCATTGTAATAGCATATATGTAAAAAATTATTTTTCCTCTGAGTTGACAAAGCCAAGATTCTTACTTTTCAAAGGAATTTCATTAGAAAAATCAAGAAAAAATAAATCCATAGAAATAATCAAATTTACTCATAATTGAATATTTTTTTCAAAAATAATTAAAGGGGTTAGGCAGAGGTGGCTTATGCCTGTAATCCTAGCTAGCTACTCAGGATGCTGAGATCTGAGGAATACAACACAGTTGTTCAATGAGCAGGGAAGGAAGTCCATGGATTCTGACCTCCAATTAAAAGCCAGAAGTGATGCCGGGAGCTGGTGGCTCAAACCTGTAATCCTAGCTACTCAGGAGGCTGAGATCTGAGGATCTGGATTCAAAGCCAGCCCAGGCAGGAAAGTCTGTGAGGTTATCATCTCCAATTAACCACCAGAAAACCGAAAGTGGCACTGTGGCTCAAGTGGTGGAGCACTTACTCAGGGATAGTGCCCAGGCCTAGAGTTCAAGCCCCACCACAGACAAAACAAAAAAAGCCAGAAGTGCAGATTTGGCTCAAGTGGGAGAGCACTAGCCTTGAGCAAAAACCTCAGGGACAGCACTCAGGCCCTGAGTTGAAGCCCCAAGTACAAAAAATTAATGTATGGGAGCTCATCACTCTGCCTTTGCCTCATCTTGCTCCAGTTTTCTTGAACTACATACATTAGATTAATTTGAGTTGTAAGTGACTGATATACCAGTTTGCAAGTTAGTCTTTCCATGGACCACGTATCTCACAACAGTAAGTAAACAGGTGGTAGCTACAGAAACTTATTTTCTCATTTTGAATCTTAAGGATTCATAACCACTACTAAAAAATTTGTCTACCTGGGCTGGTTCCAAACTGCAACTCCCAGATCTCAGCTCCTGAGTAGCTAGATTTGAATATAGGCATAAGGCACCAGCACTCAGGATCTGATATATTTTAATAAGTTTCTCATACTCTAAAACAGACTAACTTCAAACTTACCTTGATGAGGTCCTTTGATCCTCTGTTTTTTCTCCATTTCTTTAGAATATGATGACCCAAAAGTACTATTTGATGTTTCATTAGCTTGTCTGTAATGTTTCAACTGACTGGAATAATCTTCCTCAGTTTCCATGTTGTAGTTACCAAAGTTGTCATCACTATAATTACCGAAATTATCATCACTGTAATTACTGTACTCATCATATTCTTTACTTTTAAATTTCTTGTTATATTGACTCTTCTTGGATGTCATGTAGCTTCCCGATATATGTCGATGCTAAAAAAAAAGTGGGGGGATAATTATTTTCAGGATATTTTAAAATTATATGCAGCAGCTGATAGAAACATAGGTTATCTTCCATCCTGCCCACACACACAGAAAGATGGGATTTAAAAAAAAGTCAGTAGTTCAACTATTCATTAGCACTTACATTATTGTTGTTTTCTGCCAGTCTTGGGGCTTGAACTCAGGGCATAGGCACTGTCCCTGAGCTTCTGCTCAAGGCTAGCACTCTACCACTTGAGCCACAGTACAATTTCGAGCTTTTTCTGTTTATGTGGTAATAAAGTGATAGGCAAGCACTCTACCACTAAGCCACATTCCCAGCCCCATAGTACTTACATTATTTAATACTAAGTTCATAAAGTTAAATGTATTTGTGACATATTAAACATTATACTCTTATTTCTTAGCTTTTGTTTTTCATGTTCTATATCTTGATATTCATATGTATAGAACTATTTAAAACTCCATACCACCACAAAAATTTTTTTCAAAACAAATGAAACTATCTTTTTGAAAATAAGATTGTAAACAGCTTGGAGAGAAAATATAAAAGTATGTATATATTCCTCTGATATTGTGAAGTTCTCAAATGGTATTATATTTAACAAAAAATTACATGTGGAACATTTTAGAAAAAGAAATATTATATTTTCTTTTCTTCTTTTTTTTTTTTTTTGTCAGTCATGGGGCCTGAACTCTGGGCCTGGGTGCTGTCCCTCAGCTCTTCAGCTCAAGGCTAGTGCTCTACCACTTGAGCCACAGTGCCACTTCTTGCTTGTTCTTCTTATGTAGCATTGAGAAATTGAACCTAGGGCCTAATGTATGCAAGACAAGCACTCTACCACTTAGCCACCTTCCCAGCCCAAATATTGTGTTTTCTTTTTTTTTTTTTAATTGTGAAAATACCGTATAGAGGGGTTACAATTACATGGACAAGGAATGTTATATTTTCTAACAGAAAGGAAAACATTCTTAAATTGGGGAAAACATCAAGTGAACAAACTGTTCATTAGAAACTGTTAATTACAATAAACATTATTAATTATATTTCTTCCTTTCTAAGACATTGGGAAACAAAAAATACAATTTGGTCCTACAAGTTTATTAAATTTAATTATAGTATTAAAGTTTTTCATTGAAATACTTTTTTTTGGGGGGGGGGGTCTGGTCATGGGGCCTGAACTCTGAACCTGGGCACTGTCCCTCAGCTCTTCAGCTCAAGGCTAGCGCTCTACCACTTGAGCCACAGCGCCACTTCCGGCTTTTTTCTTTTTGCTTATGTGGTGCTGAGGAATCAAACCCAGGGCCTCGAGCATGCAAGGCAAGCGCTCTACCACTCAGCCACCTTCTCAGCCCCATTGAAATACTTTTAATATTCACATATCCTATGTTGATTTTTTAAAACACCAAGAAAAAGCTTACATAATTACAACTTGAGAATTTAAAAGAGTATGCCTAATCATTACATTAATGCATTTTAAATGTATTATATTTGAATATTTATATAACTAAATTAGAATACTTTTCAAATTTTAAAATAAGTCAATTTAATAAAACTTCATTTATAACAAGAGAATTAGTGCAAGTTAGAAAACCGACAAAGTCCCAAGAAAGGTAAAGACAAAACAACCCCAAAATACAAGAATCCATAAAACCTCTCAATAATAACTCTAAATGTAAAGGGTATTGACTGTCCACTCAAAAAAATACAAATTGGCCAGGGAGTGGTGGCTCACGCCTGTAATCCTAGCTACTCAGGAGGCTGAGATCTGAGGATCAGGTTCAAAGCCAGCCTGGGCAGGAAAGTCCTAGAGACTCTTATCTCCAATAAGAGGCACTGTGGCTCAAGCAGTAGAGCGCTACCCTTGGGCTGAAGAGCTGAGGGACAGTACGGAGGCCCAGAGCTCAAGCCCCACAGCTGACAAAAAAACAAAACAAAACACACACAAACAAAACAAAACAAAATTGGTAGCCAAGTACCAGTGGCTCAAGCCTATAATCCTATCTACTCGGGAGACTGAAATCTGAAGATTGCCTCAGATCTGCCTGGGGCAGAAAACTTAGAGAGACTCTTATCTCCAATAAAACATAAAAAGAAGGAAGTGAATCTGTGGCTTAAGTGGTAGAGTACTAGCCATGAGCAGAGAAGCTCAGGGACAGCATGAAGACCCAGACAGAGTTCAAGCCCTGAGACTAGCACACAAAAAAAATCCTAGCTGACTGAATTAATAAACAAGATCAAACTGCTGTCAACAAGAAAAAAACCTCATAAGCAAAGACATAGACAGACTAAAAGCCACAGGATACACTAAGCAAGTGAAGTCAAAACCAACCAAGCATACCTCTACTCATATCTGACTAAAGAAATTTCGAGCCAAAATTAGTTAGAGAAGGTAAAGAAAGTCACTAAATATTAGGGAATAAATACATCAAGACTTTATGATTGTAAACACATATGACTGTAAACATGTATATACTGAATGTTAAGTACACCTAATATAAGACATTACAGCTGGGCACTGGTGGCTCACACCTGTAATCCTAGCTATTCCGAGGCTGAGATCTGAGGATCACAGTTCAAAGCTAGTCCAGACAGAAAAGTCTGTGAGAGACTCTTACCTCCAATAAATTACTCTGAAAAAGCTAGAAGTGATATTGTAGCTTAAGTGGTGAGTGCTAGCCTTTAGCAAAAAGAATCTCAGGGATAGTGCTCAGGCTCTGAGTTCAAGCCCCAGGACCAGCATGCATGCATAAATAAAGTGACATTATAGACTCATAGGGACAGCTAAAGATACAATAATAGTGGGTAATTTCAACACATGACTCATATCGATAGATAGATAGTCTAGATCAAAATTTTAACAAAGGCAACTGAGAATGAAAGTGTACCATAGATCAAACAGGCTTAATATATATCTACAGAGTAGTCTAGCCAACAATTGCCATAATACATATTTTTCTCAGTGGTCTACAGAACTTTCTCCAAAATAGATCACAATTTAGGACATAAAGCAAATTTTAATATAGTAAAAAAAACAAATAATATCCTGTATTTTAACCTATGATAATAAAATGAAATTAGATATTAATAATAGGAGAAACTATACAATACAGTTTGGCTAAGAGAATAATACAAAGACTCACTGAAACAAAGAACTGAGTTTCTGAAAGGGTAAACAAGATTGAAAATCCTTAACCAAAATAACAAAAAGATGGAAAAGAAAAATTAATAAAATTAAAGACAAAAGAGGAATATCACAACAATGTCAATGAACTCAGAGAATTATTAGGGAATACTTTAAAAACTGTGGCTTAGGCCAGGTGCCAGTGGCTCACGCCTGTAATCCTAGCTACTAAGGAGGCTGAGATCTGAGGATCACAGTTCAAAGCCAGCCCAGGCAGGAAAGTCTGTGAGACTCATCTCCAACTAACCACCAGAAAACCAGAAGTGGTGCTGTGGCTCAAGTGATAGAGCACTCACCTTGGGCTGAAGAGCTGAGGGATAGCACCCAGGCCCAGAGTTCAAGCCCCATGATCGACAGAAAAAAAACAAGCCAAACAAAACAAAACAAAACAAGCCGGGTCCTGTAATCCTAGCTACTCAGGAGGCTGAGATCTAAGAATCGTGGTTCAAAGCCAGCCCGGACAGGAAAGTCCATGAGACTCTTATCTCCAATAAACCACTAGAAAACCGGAAGTGGTGCTGTGGCTCAAGTGGTAGAGCACTAGCCTTGAGCTGAAGAGCGCATGCACAGCACCCAAGCCCAGAGTTCAAGCCCCACAACTGACCAAAACCAAAACAAAACAATAAGAAAAACAAAACAAAAAAAACCCTGTAGCTTAGTGGTAGAGTTCTTGCCTAGCATGTTCATGAAGCCCTAAGTTTGATTCCTCAACACCACATAAACAGAAAAAGCTGGAAGTAGAACTGTGGCTCAAGTGGTAGAGTGCTAGCCTTGAGCAAAAGAAGCTCAGGGACAGTGTCCAGGCCATGAGTTCAAGCCCCAGGACTGGCCAAAAAAAAAAAAAAGGTCTAATAAACTGGAAAACCAAAAAGAAATGAATAGATTTTTACATGCATCTGACCTACCTAAATTGAACCAAGTTAAACCTCACTTAAACACACCCATAACGAGCAAAGAGACTGAAGGCTCCCCAACTAAGAAAACCCCAGAACCAGCCGGGCGCTGGTGGCTCACGTCTGTAATCCTAGCTACTCAGGAGGCTGAGATCTGAGGATCGCAGTTCAAAGCCAGCCCAGGCAGGAAAGACCGTGAGACTCCTATCTCCAATAAACCACCAGAAAACCGGAAGTGGCGCTGTAGCTCAAGTGGTAGAGCGCTTGCCTTGAGCTGGAAAGCTGAGGGACAGCGCCCAGGCCCAGAGTTCAAGCCCCACGACCAACAAAAAAGAAAAAGGAAAAAAAAACCCAGAACCAGAAAGATTCAATGCTGTACTTTACCAGACCTTTAAAGAACAGCTAACACCAATGCACCTCAAAATATTTCTGGGCAGACAAATTTGAGACACTCATCTCCAACTGACCAGCAAAAAGCTATAAGCTGAGGCATGGCCCAAGTAACAGAGCACCTACCTTAAGGGAAAAAGCTGAGAGTGTCAGGCCCTGAGTAAAAGCCCTAGTATTGCCACACACAGATGCAGGCATGCATGTGTGGGCATGCACACACACAGGCGCACACACGCACACACTCACATAAACACATACACAAGGCAGCACCTAAAACCATAATGATATATCTCTTCACACTCATTTACCATTTCTTCCTAAATATGGAAAATAACGAGAGTGTAAAAAAGATATGGAAGCATTATCTCAATCATTTCTGATGAGTTTGTAAAATGATGCAGTCTCTACAAAACAGCTTGGCTGTTCCTCAACAGAAAGTTCGGTGGTATTGTTCATGCCTATAATCCCAGCTAATTGAGAGGCAGAGAATAAGTGAATAGCAACTCACGGCTACCCTAGAAAGAATGTTAGCAAGATACCATCTCAATCAAGAAGCAGGTGTGGTGGTACACATTTGTTACACAACTACACCAGAGGCATAGGTATGAAGATCCAGGTTCTGACTAGCCCAGGCAAAAGTACAAGACCCTATACTAAGAAAAACAAACAAACAAACAAAAAACAATAGCACAAAGAACTAGAGGCATGGCTTTAGTGATTTAGTGCTTGCCTTGTAAGCACAGGACCCTGAGTTCAAACAGTAACATTAAAGAAAAGAGAGAAGGGCACTGGTGGCTCACGCCTGTAATCCTAGCTACTCAGGAGGCTGAGATCTGAGGATCGAGGTTCAAAGCCAGCCCGGGCAGGAGAGACCATGAGACTCCTATCTCCAATAAACCACCAGAAAACCGGAAGTGGCACTGTAGCTCAAGTGGTAGAGTGCTCGCCTTGAGCTGAAGAG
>NW_012267263.1:640523-655461 GCF_000151885.1 Dipodomys ordii
AATGCTTGATAAGAAATGTGCTCATTATCTTACCCATGTAATTGTAACCCCTCTGTACAGTATTTTCACAATAAAAATATATTTTAAAAAAAGAAAATATGTTAAGTGAAATAAGCCAGACATAAAAGGAAAAATATTATTTGACTTCAAATATATGAGATTACTAGAATAGGCAAGTTTATAGACAGAAAATGAGAATAGTGGTTACCCGGGGCGGAGGGGGGTGGGGTGGGGGAGGGGGGGTAAAAGCAAGGGGAAGTGAGGTGCTATTGCTTAATGGGTATAAAATGTCTGTCTAAGACAAACAAGAAGTTCTGGAGATTAATAGTGGCGATCACTAAACGTTGTGAATATAGCAATGTTACAAAACTGCATACTAAAAATGGCTAAAATGACAAATTCTGTTATATATTTTATCACAATTAAAATATGCCATACCTGAGAAAATGGAATGTCATAATCCCTGTAGAAACCAGTTCTTTTTTTATGGGAACTTTCTATATGTTCAACATCTGAATCAACGCTGTAGTCTGAACTATCACCGCTAGGAGAATTATGCTGGAGGGAAGGGAAAATACGTTACATTTCAAAAAGATGAAATTTACCTTATAACTAGTAAGCATCTTACAGTCAGAGTGTCAACCAGTAAGTCATATTATTCTCACAAAGTCAATAAATTAAGAAAAATTTTTGCTGCAAAGGCCTTTACCATGCCAACCTTTTTCAGTTTTTCTGGGAGGAAATGTTACTTCTCTGCACTCAGGAACTTTATTGAAGCATGTTTCTCATTATCCCTTTGGTTCACAGGACTTAAATAGAAATCTCACGGACTCTAAAATGATCCTACATTTAAGCTACACATAAAGGAAATAAAACTGGTTCCTCACTACCAAGAAGGGTAGAAGAACACAAGTAGGGTATGCAATAATTCATTTACCTAAAAGTGAATTTCTAGTGGCTTTCAAGTAGTTAATTCTATTGCATGGGTATCCTAAAACAAAAATATACCAAAATATTCTAAATTGCTTATAAGAAATAAATCCAGTCCACAAAATTAGATAAATGAGCTGGAGGTCAGTGGCTCATGCCTGTAATCCTAGCTACTTAGGAGGCTCAAATCTGAGGATCACAGTTCAAAGCCAGCCCAGGCAGGAAAGTCTGTGAGACTCTTATCTCCAATAAACCACTAGAAAACCAGAAGTAGCACTGTGGCTCAAGTGGTAGAGTGCTGACCTTGAGCTGAAGAGCTGAGGGACAGCACCCAGGCCCAGAGTTCAAGCCCCATAACTGACCAAAAAAAAAAAATTAATAAAGAATGAAAGAAAACCACAGTAATTGATAATGGTAAATATCACAAGTTAACAATACCCTGCTTCAAAGTAGTCAATACAACAAGGGACTGGAGGGATAGCTGAAATGGTAGTGTCTGCCTAGCAAGTGTGAGGCTGTTAGATCATAGCTTGTATTTTTCCTAATTTTTTATGACTTGGAACTATTAGGTTACATTTTTCATATGTTTGTGGGCATTCTTTCTTTGCTAGAGGAATATTACTTTATTACAATTCTATTCTTATAACTTCTCTTGAATGTCCATAGTCCTATCTTGATTAACATGTGGGGGGAAAAGATTGATTAATAAGACAGGAAAGCTTTTCTAGCCCAATGGCTCTAAGATTATGTCTTCTGTTGTCAAAGTGAAGTATTCAAAAATATGGCTAGTATGTTCTGAGATAATGCCTCTTGTTTCCTTTTTTCATCTGTTTCCTGATCATTTCTTTCCTTGGCCCTAGTATGCTTAGGACTCAATTTATATTCTATTCTCAGCAGTTAAGTCCTCAGTTGCTTAATATGATGAGGTCACTAGGCACAGTTCATTCCAGAACTTTTCTGTGGCCATATTACTCAAATATGAACTAGAATTAATAAAGCCTCCTCTGTTGTTATTTTCAAGAGGCCACAGGAATTTCTGGTTGAATGGGACTCCTTCATTTGAGATGACTTTCTATTGGCTAATTGTTTCTGGAGGTTCATTTACATTTTTTCATTGGTTACCTTGCTTCATTCACATAGTTGCTGATTCTACACTGGTCATGTTTCTATCTAAGATTTAAACCATCGGTTCCCATTTTTGAAGTTTGTGGAGATAACCAGTTGTTATATTTTTTGCAGATGTTAGCATGAGTTTTTCTGTTTTGCTAACGATGGGGACAATTAAAAGGAAGTTTCACCACTGCTGCTGCCAACTTTTCCCTGATTTTTCAGTCAGTATAGTTCTCTTTCTTCCCTATCCCAAATTCACATTATTCTCCATCAAGCACCCTATTGCTTTCTTGATACTATTGATTTTTCACTTATTCACGATTTCTATTTATTTTCTAGAAATGAAAACTATTTTATTTACTACTACGATTCCAAGCATTTAACATACAAGTTTCCATAATAAGCATATGAGAACATGTATGAATGAGTAAATAAATGAATGGATGGAACAGTGCCCATACTGTTAACCTATGTTTTTAGAAAATGAAACTTTCCTTAACCTTCTAATTTCCTCGCCTACAATTTTCCATCCATAAAAAGGCTATTTGAGAAATCTGCACTTTTTTTGTTATTATAAAGGTGATATAGAGAGTACCTTGATCATTTGTGTGTGGGGGAGGGGAGGGAAGGTGTGTGTGTGTGTGTGTGTGTTGGTCCTGGTGTCTGAACTTAGGGCCTGGGCACTGTCCTTGTGCTTTTTTGTTCATGGCTCCTCAACCACTTGAGCCACAGGTCTACTTCTGACTTTTTGCTGATTAGTTGGAGATAAGATTCTCACAAACTTTCTTGCCAGAGCTTGCTTTGAACTGTGATTCTCCGATCTCAGGATTCCTGAATAACTAGGGTTACAAGTGTGAGCCACCAACACTTGGCTCTTGATTTTTTTTTTTTTTTTTGTCCATCATGCCTGAATTCTGGGCCTGGGTACTGTCCCTCAGCTCTTCAGCTCAAGGCTAGCGCTCTATTTGAGCCACAGAACCACTTCCAGCTTTTTCTGCTTATGTGATACTGAGGAATCGAACCCAGGGCCTCATGCATGCAAGGCAAGCATGCTACCACTAGCCACCTTCCCAGCCTTGATCATTTTTTAATCTAATCTAAAATAGTTTACATAATATTTATGCTTAGAAATTTTTCTAATCACCTAAATATCAATACCAATCCATATATTTTTTAAGAAAATAGGCAATCACTTATACTAATTTTCAGCATATTGTATTTCTAGATTGCAAAAAAACATGTAGAAAGTTGATTCTAACTAACCTTATGTTTCTCACGTTTTCTCCTCTTAGATTTTTTCTTCTCTCTTTCCTTCTTGTGTTTTTTTCTTGATTTTCTGTAAACTTTTTCATTTTTCTGTTTTTCATTTTCTTTTGCTTCCCGTTCTTGTGTTTCTTCAAATCCTGTGTCATCTATTTCACCATCTTCTAATTCACCATCTTCTCTGTAGAAGACAACAGAAATTTAAACTATCAAATGTCCTCCTAAAGCAATTACTAGAGAAATGTTATAAAGGCATGTGCCCAGAATTTAAGTTACATTCATATATATATAAGGAGTTGAAAAACTGTTTCAAGGTCTAGAGGCATGGCTTACGGGGTTAAAGAGCAGCTATGAGCAACCAAGCCAAACCAGTACAAGGCCCTAAATTCAAGCACCAGTATAAAAGGAAAGCAGAGGAAGAAGAGGGGAAGGGAGGTGAAAAACTTTCTCTACAAAAGTCCAGAAAATAAATATTTTATATTTGCTGGCCATTTATAATTTGTTACAAATTTTTTCCTTAAAAAAAATAGTAACCCGGTGGCTCACACCTGTAATCCTAGCTACTCAGGTGGCTGAGATCAGACAATCACTATTTGAAGCCTGCAAGGGGCAGAAAAGTCCATGAGATTCTTTGTTTTTTTGTTTGTTTTTGCTGGTTCTGGAACTTGAACTCAGGGCCTAGGCACTATCCTTGAGCCTTTCTGTGCTCAAGACTAGCACTCTACCACTTGAGCCACAGTGTCACTTCTGGCTTTTTCTGTTCATGGGTTACCCAGGGATTCACACATGCTAGGCAAGCATTCTAGCACCAAGGCACATTCCCAGGCCAAATTATAATTTTTTTTGGTAGGTTGTGAGGCTTGACCTCTGGGCCTGGGCACTGTCCCTCAGCCCTTCAGCTCAAGGCGAGAGCTCTACCACTTAAACCACAGCACCACTTCTGGTTTTCTGGTGGTTAATTATAGGCTCACGCCTATAATCCTCGCTACTCAGGAGGCTGAGATCTGAGGATCACAGTTCAAAGACAACCTGGGCAGGAAAGTCCTGAGACTCTCCAATTAACCACCAGAAAACCAGAAGTGTCATTGTGGCTCAAGTGGTAGAGCCCTAGTCTTGAGCTGAAAAGCTCAGGGACAGCACCCAAGCCCAGAGTTCAAGCCCCATCACCACCAACAACAAAAAATCCACAAAACCTTCATAGTAAAGTACACATCCATATTGCAAATATTAGTTTTGCTATTAATTACAAAAGGTGAATCCTAGAAACTGAGTTTTATATTTATTATGACATTTTATAGTTAAAGAAGCCAAAATATTCTTTGATAGTATTGTTAAATATAGATAAACTAAATGGTATACATGAGAGAATGTATACATAATTTTAATATTTAAATGTTTCCATAACACTAGCTACGGCTTTCAAAATTCAAACTACAAGAAAGACAGCAGCAAATTGGAAACAACAAACTATGTATTGCGTGTGCATTTAAGATAAAGTAAAAAATACAACAATATGTGATTGTGTATGTGTGTGGGTGTGCGCGCAGGCGCACACATACTAGTCCTAAACCTGACACTCAGGGTCTGCATGCTGTCCCTGAGCTTTTTTGCTCAAGTCTAAGCCCTAATACTTGAGCCATCCCTCTATTTCTGGATTTTTGGTGGTCAGCTGGATATGAGTCTCACAGACTTTCCTGTATGCTGGCTTCAAATCTCAATCCTCAGATCTCAGCCTCCTAAGGAGTTAACATTACAGGCACCCAGCTAATATGTGATTTGTTAAATACAAAACGGATCACGTTACTCTCCTGTTAAAAATCGTCAATATTAAATTTGCTTCAAAATAGTTCACTGGGGATACAGGAAGGAGTCTCTATAAGACTGGTCATGAGCTGAATACTGGTGTCTCATACTTTTTAATTCTAGTTACATAGGAAGCTGAGATTGAAGGATCATGGTTTGAAGCTAGCCAAGGCAGAACGACCTGTGAGACTCTTGTTGCCAATTAACCAGCAAAAAGCCAGAGTGGCGGTGTGACTCAAGTGGTAGAGTGCTAGCTCTAATTGAGAGTGTGATGTCCTGAATTCTATCCTCAGCACTGGCAGAAGAAAAAAAAGATTGGCTATAAGTTGAATTATCACTGAAACTGTAAAAAGCTTATGTACCAAGACTAATTCTACTATTCTTTATATGTTTAAAACTTTCTACAATAAAAAGATAATCTTTAACAGTTCTGTTCTGGAATGAAGACAATATCAAATCTTTTTTTTTTTTCTTTTTTGGTGGTCATGGGGCTTGAACTCTGGGCCTAGGCTCTGTCCCACAGCTCTTCAGCTCAACGTTAGTGCCCTTGAGCCACAGAGCCACTTCTGGTTTTCTGGTGGTAAAGAGTTTCATGGACTTTTCTGTCTGGGCTGGCTTTGATCTGTAATCCTCAGATCTCAGCCTCTTGAGTGGCTAGGATTACAGGCATGAGGCACCAGCACTCAGCCAATATCAAATCTTGATATTAGCAAAAGGCCCTTTATAACTTAGTCCCTGCTTAACCAACTACTTGCAATTTTTCAAGTTTCCAACCCTTAGACATAGTCTTAAAATAACTCTCATTGCCTTCTCTACCAAATAAAACTCTCACCCAATTTTCTTTCACCTGACTAATTCTAAAACAATATTTAGGACTCAATTTAGCTATTTCCTCCTTGATCCCTATAACCCAAGTTTAGGTGAGATGTTTCATTCTAGTACTCCTCTATCACTTTTCTTATCATTGCACCATGTACAAGTTCAAATGATATGCTTATTGCTTGGTGAAAGCAGGGTATATAACTGTCTTTTAGAGATGTATTTCTAGCATCTAGCATGATACTTTATTGTTTACTTAATGAACAGATGTATAATCTCCATTACTCTTGCACTATAAAACAAGTGAATGATAACATCCTAAACTGTCTATTATTGTTATTAAAGAACTTGATAATTTCTTGTGAGATAGACTTGGCATTCTATCTTAATAAACAGTGTTCTGAACTTTTGACAAGTAGGCAACTTTATGGCCCAAGAGAACCAGTGCAGCACTGGAAGGTGGCTCAGTGGTAGAGTGCTGGCCTTGCACCCATGTGCCCTGGATTCGATTCGTCAGCACCACATAAACAGAAAAAGCCAGAAGTGGTGCTGTGGCTCAAGTGATAGAGTGCTAGCCTTGAGCTAAAGAGCTGAGGGACAGTGCCCTGGCCCAGAGTTCAAGCCCCATGACTAGAATAAAAAGAAAAAGAAAACCAATGATATATTCACCAAAAGAAATGTATAACAACATTTGAATACGTCATAACAGTTTTAAAAAAACCCTATAAACTCATATCCTCAACAGACAAACTGATTATGCTTTATTTATATAACAATATTAACTGTTATAACAAAAACAACATGGATTATTAACATTATAGATGAAGATAATGATGAATAAATATGATGAATTAAAATGACACAATGAATTTTAAAAAACCATACACAAAATACTAGTCTATGATTCTATTTGTATGTAGCTCAAGAACAGATAAAACTAATCTACAGCAAGAGAAACCAGAATGGTGATTACCTCTTAGAAGAATTTAACTGACAATAAAAAGTTACTAAGAGACTTTTAGGATGTTGAAATATTCTGTATATTGATCTATGCTGTGGATACATATACATAAATAAGTATTTGTAAAACTTTATCCAATAGTCCCATTCAAAAATTATGTTACTGTATATACTTATTCCACAATAAAACACAAATGACAAAAAAGTCTGGTCCTCCAAATCTTTATTTTCTAAATCAGTAACACATTTACTCATTTGTCTCATCAAAACCTAATTTGCATAATATCTTCTTACATAGTAATTCTATGTAATAGCCATTTTAGTATGTTCTTCTGAAGATTTTTAGGAGAACATGCTTTACTAAAAATGTATTAAAGGCCGGGCGCTGGTGGCTCATGTCTGTAATCCTAGCTACTCAAGAGGCTGAGATCTGAGGATCTCGGTTCAAAGCCAGCCTGGGCAGGAAAGACCGTGAGACTCCTATCTCCAATAAACCACCAGAAAACCAGAAGTGACGCTGTAGCTCAAGTGGTAGAGTGCTCGCCTTGAGCTGAAGAGCTGAGGGACAGCACTCAGGCCCAGAGTTCAAGCCCCATTACCGACATAAATAAATAAATAAATTTAAAAATGTATTAAAGGACTTTATCTTCTAGGATGGGTCAAACAATTATCTTGAAAAGTTATCAAAACTTTGTTAATAACATTGACTGAAAAGCTAAATAAAATTTAGTCCTAGAAATACAACCAACCGGGGCTGGGGGTTTAGCCCAGCGGAACGGCGCCCACCCAGCACGCGCAAGGCCCTGGGTTCGGTCCTCAGCCCTGGAAAAAAAAGAAAAAAAAAAAAAGAAATACAACCAACCTATAAAATCATTGATACATATGGCTATGGAAAACAGTGAAGCCCTAGATTTCTTACTGGCATGCTAAGAAAGCATATAAAATACTGGTAATAATTCTTGTTGTGGGGCTGGGAATGTTGCTTAATGGTAGAGGTTTTCCTACCATGCATGAAGCCATGGGGTTCAATTCCATAGTACTGCATAAACAGAAAAAGCCAGAAATGGCACTGTGGCTCAAGTGGTAAGAGTGCTAGCTCCAGGATAGTGCCCAGGCCCTGAGTTCAAGCCCCAGGACTGACAAAATACTAATACTAATAACTCCTGTTGTATGTGGCATAATATTACAAAGAAGATTAACCTATAGTCAAAAAAAAAAGACAACTAGGCTATCAAAAGTAACTGAGGAGCCAGGTACCAGTGGTTCATGCTTGTAAATCCTAGCTAATCAGGATGCTGAGAATTATGATTCAAAACCATAGACATGCTTCAAGTAGTAGAGCACTAGCTGTGACCAAAACAGCCAAGGGAGAAAGACTGAGTTTAAGCACACACAGAAAAGAGCAACTCCAGAACTGGGAAGGTGGCTCAGTGGTAGAGCGCTTGCCTTGCATGCATGAGGCCCTGGGTTCGATTCTTCAGCACTACATAAGCAAAAAGAAAAAAAGCCAGAAGTGGCGCTGTGGCTCAAGTGGCAGAGCGCTAGCCTTGAGCTGAAGAACTGAGGGACAGTGCCCAGGCCCAGAGTTCAGGCCCCACGACCAGACCCCCCCCCAAAAAAAGAAAAGAGCAACTCCAATTCCTGGTCAAAGTAAGGGAGTCTTTAGTAGGCAATCTAAGAAGCTTTTCAGTATCTCCATATAGGAGTCATGGTTATTATAATCAAGTACTAGTGGCTCATGCTTATAATCCTAGCTACTCAGGGGGCTGAAATCAGAAGATGGTGGTTCAAGATCAGCTCAGAGAATAAATATCTACTAGTACCATCTCCAAAATAATCAAAAAAAAATCTAGGCTGAAGCCAGGCACCAGTGGCTCATGCTTGTAATCCTAGCAACTCAGGAGGCTGAGATCTGAGGATCACGGATCAAAGCAGCCCGTGCAGGAAAGTCTGTGAGACTCTTATCTCCAATAAACCACCAGAAAACCGGAAGTGGCGCTGCTCAAGTGGTAAAATGCTCCCTTGGAGCTGAAGAACTCAGGGACAGTGCTCAGGCCCAGAATTCAAGACACACACACACATACACACACAGGCTGAGCTGGGAGCCATTGGCTCACACCTGTAATTCTAGCTACTCAGGAGGCTGAGATCTGAGGATCCTGATTCAAAAGCCAGTCCAGGCAGGAAAAGTCCACAAGCCTTTTAGGTCCAATAGCCACCAGCATGTCTGATTAACACCAACACACCAAAAGTGGATCTGTGGCTCAAGTGGTAGAACACTAGCCTTAAGCAAAAGAGCTCAGGAACAGCACTCAGACCCCAAGTTCAATCCCCAGTACAGTACACCAAAAAAATCCCTCAGCTGGAGGAGTGGCTTAAGTGGTAGAATGCCAGCTAAGCAAGCAAGCCTTGAGCTCAAATCCAGCAATGAAAAAGAAAGAAAAAAGTCAGTTACTTTTATTAGTCTCAGGAGTCACACATGCTGCTACAACTTGCTATACTACAGATGGCACAGAAACTTATTCTTCATAAAGTAAAGGATCTGTAATCAGCTCATGTACAAACTTATGAGCTACATAGCAATGAATATATAACCTTTTGTTATATTATTATAGAATTGAAAATCAAAAGCAGGGGATTGTTTAAATTAAACCAAGATTACATTGTGTGTGTACAAAGACAATCATACGTCCTTGAACCTGATACTCATACCCTTCAAACCTCCTTTTTAAGCAACACCTTTGCCTTTGTGACCTTAGCAGAAAACAAATTAGAATCCTTCCCAACATGTAATGAACTTTTTTCTCTTTATTTCTACTTTTTGGTTGGATAGACCAAATTTGTTTCTTAGCCAGCTAGCAGATTAACTTAGTTTTTAAAAAAAAATAGCTCTGGTGGCATTCCCAGAAAGGTGGCTCATGCCTTAATACTAGCTTCTCAGGAGGCTGAGATTTAAGGATCAAGGTTCAAAGCCAGCCTGGACAAGAAAAGTCTGTGAGACTCTTATCTCCAATTAACCACCAGAAAACCAGAAGTGGCACTTATTGCACAAAGTGGTAGAGTGCTAGCCCTGACCAAAAAAGCTCAGGGACAGCACCCAGGCCTTAAGTTCAAGCCATATGCTCCCTCGCTCCCACCCCCCAAAAAAAAAACTAAAGGAAAATAAACCATAATAGAGATTAAGAAGCTAGGCATGTAAGACCAACTAAAAGATGGCAAGATGAAGACATTAACGTGCAATGAAAAGAACTGTAATTAGCAAGGAAGGGGCTAATCAACAATGGATTCAATGAAAAAGAAGGACAACGAAAAATGTGGGCAGTGCCCATGAAAGCAGTATCTGGGAAAAAAATATCCTGTAATGCAGATGGATTGTGGTAACTGACAGATATATTATAGCAACCTGAATATCACTTTATCAGAGCTTAATGTTCCTTAAACTATGTCACTGAAATATCAGTCCTTTAGAACTCTTATGCTCTAATTCATTAGGCAACGCTTGATAATTTTATATTCCATATACCATTTATTCTAAATGGAAAGAATGCACTGATGCAAATATTTAGTCTTCAATTTTACATAAATGGGTATTCTCATGCACACACACATTTTCTTGTAGTACTGGATCAAAGTGTGGCTATGTAGTTCCATTATTTGAGTTCTTACTGACTTGTGACTTAGAAAACATAATTATGTATTCTTATCTATTTCCTTCCTCATTTGCAAAAGGGGAACCAATTTTTGTAATGATTAATTTCTATGAAGCCATTAAAACATTACTTGTATATAACAGTAACAAATATTTGCCATGTTACTAGCCTTTGGCATGTATTAATATTTCTGAATCCGAAAAGCTCTGAGATAGGTCAGTTACTAAATCTGAAAAATTAATACAAGGCTACTATGTTACACCATGATAAGGAATACTAGTACATATAAGAGTATGCTGATAAAAAAAAAAGAGTATGCTGATAGTTCCTGAACTGGTCTTAACTTGGTGAATTTATGGTCACCTACTCTATGAGGTTTTGAGACTGGTTTGCTATTTTTTTTTTTTGAGGGGGAGGTGTTGGGAGAGGACACAATTACTTAATATATAACAATGGGCCACAAATGTAAAGGTCTGTAGTAATCAAGCAGGTCACCTAATGAGTGAAGCACACATTGGGTGGTAAATTTGCAGAATATGTGTAAGTGCTAAGACTAGAGGGTAGAGAATAAAAGTTAATCCTTAATATATTCAAATAGCATACCAATGGGCAGATTTTTGAGCCTTAAGGAACTGTTTGCAAACCTTTTCTCCAGGATCCTTATAAATATTAAAATGTTCTAATTAGGAGAATGTAAATCCAGGGACTTGTTTTTAACTCTTATTTTCCATTATTGCTCTGGTATCATCCTTTCTTTGAAACTGTTACTTTCTTTAGCTTTTAAAATCCTCTGTACTTTTCTCCATGACCAATAATACTGAGTGATCTCATTCATGTCAACTAATACTTCTGGCACTCTAACTCTACCAATATTAATAAATAACTCATTTTACCTTGTTTTCTTCCTTATTGCCATTGCCTTGATCAGGTTTTTATCAACCAATTTCTAGACTTTTACAGTAGTTTTGGCTCATTTCTCTCCTATTGTACTCCCATCCACCAACAAATTCCATATTCTACCTACAATCAAACTTCTTCTATATCATACCCAAAATATGCAGCTGGTCATCATTTTTACTTAAAAAAAAAACTTTGATTCCCCACATCACAACTGGGATGGACCTGTCCTCAAATTTAAATTTTCAAATTTTAAACTTTCTATTTCCATTTCTAAAAATAGCTGTATACTCTCCACATCTAAATCCATCCACGTTCACCGCTGGACAACAGTATCATCACCAATCACCCAGATTACTGTACCAATTCCTTTTTTCCATTTAGTTATTAGACTCATCCTTTCCCTCTTCTGTTCACCCCCAGTGGCTCCCATTATCACTCAAGAGTGAAATATAAGTCCTTTTTGAAAATAACTTACAAGGCCTATACCTCTCTAAGTTCATCTTCCTTGCTTATTCTTATTCCTCTCTGCCACATTGTTGCTTTGTCTTTTCCATAATCATACTAAATTAATTCCTGGCTCTCTAGGTCTTTTGTAATTCCCATTCACTAATCTGGAATTCTAATTCCACAAATATCCTGGACTTGGATTGATTTTGATCTACTTTCAGGGCTATACAAATCTTACTTCTGGTAAGTGTTCCCTAAAAATACCCTACTGAAAAGAGAAATATCCTACCCTTTTCTACTTCATCATCTAATGCGTAAATGTGGACAGATGTTTGTTTTTGCTCTCTCCAAGATAATGTAATGTCCATTTCAGGAAAAACCTTTTTTTTTTTTTTGGCTAGTACTGGGGCTTGAACTCAGGGCCTGGGCACTGTGCCTGAAATGCTTTTTGCTCAAAGCTAGCACTCTACCACTTGAGCCACAGCATCATTTTCAGCTTTTTCTCTTTATGTAGTACTGAGGAATTGAACCCAGGGCTTCATGCATGCTAGTCAAGCACTCTACATTCTAGCCCAGTAAGAATATTTTTATTGCTGTATTCTCCATGTCAGGAACAGTACATATATTAGGTGTATAATTTTTGAAAATATATTGAAAAGGCTCCTCATTCATTTTCCTTCTACTGACCTCCCCTTCTATAATCCACTTCCTCTGGTCTCCCAAATTTAAGCCGGGTGCTGGTGGCTCACACCTGTAATCCTAGCTATTTAGGAGGCTGAGGTTGAGGATCTCAAAGCCAGCCTGGGCAGGAAAGTCCATTAGACTTTTAACTACAATAAACCACAGAAAACCAGAAGTGGTGGTGTGGCTCAAGTAGTAGAGAGCTAACCTTGAACTGAAGAGCTGAGGGACAGCGTCCAGGCCCAGAGTTCAAGCCCCACGACCACCACCAACAACAACAAATGTATATCTATATATACGTATATATATATATATATATATATATATATTATCCTGTTTTAAAATTTTTTATAGGATCATCACTGACCTCAAATTTACTTAAGCCTTTTTTTCCCCATTTCTCAAAATAGTTGTATATTGTCTATATTATCTCTGAATAGTTGTATATTCTCTACATAATTAATTCTTTAATGATCTCTAAAGCTACTATGCTGTTTCCTTTTCTGTGCTTTCCATACAAGTACCTCAGCACCCTGTAGACCTAGTTGTTCCATTATGGCTCCCTTATGGCTCTCATCAGCACCTCTGTTTCTATCTCTTCCATCATATTTGTGACACAACTATGCACTGACAAATCTGTTCCTCTAACAAGACTTTACAATCCTGGAGAGCAAGTTTTTTGTTTTGGCTTTTTATTTTTTTTTTTTTTTGCTGGTGTTAAACATTACTCTTAGTAAAGAGGAAACAGTTAAGCCTGCTGAAAGAAAATTCAGCAGAATGAAACTTCTTCGAATGTGAAGGGCTTTCCTTATTCAACACTGAGAAAAAAATATATCTTCTTATGAGCCACAATGCTTTCCAATACCAAACATAAATCTGACATATAATTTGTACTTGCTAAACAAAATCTGATCATTTCAGCAAGTCAAGTCAGTGTATTCAGAAATCAAAAATAAGTTAGTGACTAGTCAGGAAAGGTAATTAATTACTCCACTAAACATACTAATTTTGGGGTCATATGTTGTATACAAAATAAAGTGTACTATAATCAAGAGAAAATAGATCTTTAAATTTTTTAAATGTGAAACTTTTTAAAGTAAGGAGGGAAATTGGAGATAATCTAGGTCAACTATCTTATTTTACAAATGAGAAAAATAATGCAGAAGAGATTAACCAAGTTTACAGGAAGATTAGGATCAGATCAGGTTTTATTAAAAATGAAGGGCCTCACAAATGTACCACAATACAATGCCAAATTTTTCAAAACTTATTCCATTACTTACCCGTGCAAATTTAAAGAATGAAAATTCAAAGAAGTTTGAATACATGTGTTCTTAGCTAAGCTGCCTTTGTGGGATCTTGGACAATCACTGACCATCATACTACTCTACCATCATTTCCCACCAATTGCAATTAATGCAAGAGCCAAATGAAAGTTCTGTTACAAATGGAAACTGATCATCTCCATTCTCATCATGTCAGATTCTCCAGTGCTGTGTCTTGGGAAGATTTCAATCCATTTGTGGGAGCCATAGGAATTGTTAAAACCACTGCAATTATGACTAATGGGAGTTTTGTTCTCGTTTTACAGGAGCAAGAAAGCAGAAAGAAGAGGAAAAGATAAGTTGTTTAGTGGTCAAATAAACTCCACCTAAAAAAATCCATACCTGCAATTAAAGAATCACAAGCTCTTTATAATTAAGCTCTTTATAATCTTCATACTATAATCTTTATAAACACAAACTCTTTATAATTCATGCTAATATTGTTTTCTCCTATAGTGCAGGTTCTATAAGACTTTTTACTATTGGCGTATTTCAATAAATTCATGTTATTTGGGATATATATGTGTATATATATGTATATATATTCACATATACACAAATAAACATTGCTATTCTGATGGAGATGTGTTTAAATAGGGACTCAGTACTTAATCTTCAAAAATTATGTGTGGGATAGTGGTACAGCACAAATATGCATGAAGCCCTATGTAGGGGCAGGGGTTGGGGGGAAGGAGAGAGGACCGGGCAAGAGCCAGCTGAAAACACAAAACTAAGTTGTTTGAGCTGTTTCTCAAAGAAGTAAAAAGGCAAAGAATTGAGTGAAAAGAGGGGTTATTCCTGACATTGACACTTCCTCCAATTTCTTTCTGTCTCAAGTGTTTTCATAGGTATTATTATAGGTATAATCGTAGGTATCATTACAGTAACAAGTTTTTAAAACACAACTTTTGCTTCAGGTATTAAAAATATTAAAGTATATCCAATGAATATGTTTTACAAGTTAATCTTGGCCAGGTGCTGCTGGCTCACTTCTGTAATCCTAGCTACTCAAGAGGCTGAGATTTCTTTTTTTTGGCAGGGGGGGGGGGG
>NW_012267263.1:659186-672474 GCF_000151885.1 Dipodomys ordii
CCCGCGGGAGCCTGCCCCGGCCGCCGCCGACGGGTGACGAGGTGGTAAAAACTCACGGTTACTAGTGAGCGACACAGACACAGACTTTCCAGTCTATTAACAACCACGCCAGAGAGGTGGGGCTCTAACTGCAAACACTGGGCCACGGCCCCGCGCTGCCGGCGCTGCCGCTCTAGTCTCTATTCGCCGCTGGTGGCTGAGGCGTGGGAGCGGCCGGGCGGCGTGCGGCGACGCGGGGATTTGGACAGTGGCCGTAACGGTGATTTCTCTTCACCAACATGGCGGCACCCGAAACAAGCGACTCCACAAAATGGCGCCCGCCGCAACACCTAGCCCGGGACTAAAGGGCAAGGGAGATTCCTCCGCGAGCCAGGGCCCTTGCCCAGCCCTCCGGGGCTGAGCGCGACGTCTATTGGAGGAGACTGCCTGTCAATCATCCCTGGGGGGGCGAGCCTTCTTTCCGCTGGGTGCCGCGGCGGAGGCGGCAGCCTGGTTCTGAGACCCGGCGGTGAGGGACGCGACCGGTTGGTTCTTCGCGCAGCTTCTGGGGGAGGGGGGGGTGGTAGTTAGTCCGCGGGCCTTGGCCAAGGAATGCCTGGGAAATCAGGCGTCCCCCATATCAGTGACAGGGTTGGGCTAACACGGTTCGCACCACTGTCAGTTCTTCTAAGAAAAGGAAACCTTTCCTGCTGAGACAGCCAGGGTGTGGCGATTGCCTCCATCATGTTTGATGCTCGCTCGCATTTTTCAGGGAAATAGCTTGTCGAGCAGTTATTACGTGTCTGCGCGTGCGTGTGCCAGTCCCGGGGCTTAACTCGGCCTAAGCGCTGCCCCTGGGTTACTTTGCTGAAAGCTAACCACAGCTCCACTTCCGGCCTTGTGGAGGTTAATTGGAGTAACAGTCCCCTGGGCTTTCCCCGCGCATCTCAGCCTTCTGGGCAGGGAGGATTACAGCCATGAGCCACCACCACCACCAGGCTTTGTAGTTTATAGAATGAAATGGAGAATGTTTCTTTTTATTATTTTGATCATTTGAAAGGGACTGGCTAGAGATGTTCCATTCCTGGGAAGGTGAGAAGAATTTGCAAGTAGAGCTATGAACATTACGTTTCCATTCTGGAAAGATTTTTCAAATCATTGCTTCAATTAACTAGTTTTAGAAATATTCAAGAGGTTTCTTCTTTTTGTTTTAATTTTAATTTATTTTTAAGACAAAGGTTAAAAAAGTATAACCAGTTGTCTACGTTGGAACTTAGAGAGTTTAGATCGAAATTCTTTTGAAATTAGCTGATGACAATACATGGAACTTACTTTTTTAGTAGCATAATAAAACAAGTGGATAGTTCAATTAGAACAACTTGAGAAGGGTGGAAATGCTTGATACAATAACTTATTACAAAGTTATAACAAAACAACATGACATTCAGAACTAGGCAAATAAATACCTTAGTATGTATTATTTTACCCAACAGCAAAGGTGGTAAATGGAAAGAAAAGGATGCAAAGAGAATCTTTTTCCATTTGTTTTGAGACAAAGTCTATGTAGCCCAGATTGGTCTCAAACTAATAATCCTCCACCTTTTGTCTCCCAATGTTGGGGATACAGGCATGTACCACCATGCCCAGTGCTAACCTTTAAAAAATTTTCTTTTTTAATAAAAAATTTAGTTATAATGGTGATATGCAGAGGGTTCAAGTAAACAGTACATTTCTTTTTGGATAATGTCACTTCTTCCTTCACTGGCTCCCTGTTTTTCTGTTCCATGCCCACTCACAAGTTGAATAGTTCATCTTCAACATAGTGGCTAGTGAGTACCACTACTGCATTTGGTTTTGTTATTACGTCAGTTTTAGAAAGTATACATTATGTATAGATGAATATTTTATATAAATTCTTAAAATAGTTGCTCATGCTGAGATTTTCAAATTATAGTATTTTATTGGTAGCTTTTTTATATCTATTGATTTACTGTTATGCTACCTTTTCACTATAGCATTAATTGTACCAGATAATTGTCTGTTTTGTTGGTTGTTGCCTCTTCTTTAAGAACCCAGTGTTTTAGGTGTTTTTGTTTTTGCTTTTAACTGTTTTGTTTTTGTTACAGACCTGGACTTGAACTTGGTATCTGATAGTTTCATTCAGTGCCTGGCATTCTACAACCAGAGTCATGCCTCCAAGTGATGGCCTTCACCTTTATTGCTCAAGAGTAGTGCTCTACCACTTGAGCCATACCTCTGCTTCCCAGGGATGCCCATTTGTATGTCTTATCCTTCAGGATAATTGCAAATTGCATTAGTATAACATACCCAGATCATTTATTCCTGAGACCCTTCCTTATTTTATTTTATTTCAGTTTTTGGCCAGTCTTGGGATTTGAACTTGGCCTGACACTGTGCCTGAGCTGCTTTTGCTCAAAGCGAGCAAAAACCATTGTACGGGTTGCTGCTCCAAATAGCCATTGTTATTGAATCTTCTATTCAGTACAGTACTGTGGAATTGTGCAGGCATTCTTTTATCTCTTAGTGGACCTACTCCCATACAAAGGCTTGTTTTTTGCCATAACTTTTAGAAACTCTATATTCTGCCTAGATCTGGATTTCTTATTTCAACCATAATTGAGAGTGTTCTCACCCTGCATTTGTAACTTTTTAGCAAATTTGAAGGGCAAAACCAATTTCACTCTTCTAATTTCTGGTGGGTAAATGTCATATTTCATATACTTCAGCCATGTTTTTGGTTGTGGTTATTTTTTGATTGGTCATGGAGCCTGAACTGAGTTCAGTGCCTGAACTCTGGGCACTGTCCCTCAGCTCTTCAGCTCAAGGCTAGCACTCTACCACTTGAGCCACAGTGCCACTTCCAGCTTTTTCTGCTTATGTGGTACTGAGGAATCGAACCCAGAGCTTCATGCATGCAAGGCAAACACTCTATGACTGAGTCACATTCCCAGCCTACTTCAACCATGTTTATAAATATGGTTGGCCCTTTGTTCTTTTGGGCCAGGATGTGACTATCAACTCTTATAGCTTCCAGAAGATTAATTTATAATATACAGTATAGCTCTGAATGTGCCTAATTATGTCAAACAAACTCTATCTTTTCGTTGTCTAATTAGCAATTTATTAATATAAGCATTTTTGAATTAGGGAAATTTTTCAGAAGCTGTAACTGTTTGTGGATTTATGATTGGTTGCAATAGAACTGTCCTTTTGCTCAAGTGGTAGAGTGCTAGCCTTGAGCCATAGCACCACTTCCAGCTTTTTCTGTTTATATGGGACTGAGGAATCAAACTTAGGGCTTCATGCATGCTAGGCAAGCACTTTACCACTCAGCCACATTCACAGCCCACTTTCTGACTTCTGAATGTACTTCATATTCAATGTTAGTAATCTTGATGAGGATTTTACAACTGTATAAAATGTAGGAAATCCAAGCTGGTTTGTACCACATAAACAAACAGTTAGACGTGGCACTGTGGTTTAAGTGGTAGAGTGCTAGTGTTGAGCAAAAGCAGCTCAGGAATAGTGCCCAGACCTGAGGACTGGCAAAAAAGAAAAGAAAGAGTAGCCAGGCACAGTGGCTCATGGTTGTAATCCTAGCTCCTCAAGAGGCTGAGATCTGAGGGTCACTATTCCATGCCAGGTTGCATAGACAAATTCATGAGACTCTTATCTCCAATAAAATGCCAGTAATGGAAGGACACTGGCCTTGAGTGAAAAAGCTAAAGGACAGGCCCCAGGTGCTGAATCTATGCCTCATACAAGCATACACACAGACACACACACACACACACACACACGTGTTTTCTTTTGGGGAGTGTACTACTATATCCCTCAATCATACACTTGAAATGGTGAATTTGATTAATTATATCACAAGAATTAGGTGTTAAATGCAATTTAGTAAAGGTCCATCATGACCCTTCACCCTATCTCCTCCTAGTCTATAGCGCTTTCCAGTCCTCCCTTAGTACTCACCATTCAGTCTCCCTCGAGCTGTGTCTCAAGTTGCTTCTACATTTGGGCATAAGCACATGCAGCTTGGAGGGCAACTCACTGCACATGTGCCAATGTGTTTTCCCTGACCAGGAATGGACACTGGGAGCAGCACTTCATTTTGTATTCAGATATTTGGTCTTGTCCACCTATAAGCTCCAGTTACTCTGCTCAGGAAGCTAGGTTGGACACCTATGAGCACTTGAAATCTCTGAGAACTTTATGAAGGCCTTGAACCTTTGCATATAATTAGATCCTAGCTCCAAGCTAAAAATCACTAGTCAAGTAGAAAGTGATATTGGCCTTGTGTGTTTGAAGGCTAATTGGACTAAAACATCTTTGCTGCCCCAGGGATGGGTACTGTGTAAACAAAAAGTCTGGCCATGTTCTGAGTGGTCCATATGGTGCTGTAGTTTACTTGTTTATATCCCAGGTTTGCCACTGTCCCCAGGATAACCATGAACCCTCCACTTTTCTGTGATAGATTTTCCCCATATTATGTATTGCCTTGCTCACTTCTAATGGTATATAACTCTTGGAACTGTGTACTAAATTTTAGTGTATGTGTATGAAGTATGTCAATAGTGAGGATATATGTCAGGTCCAGACTGGTGTTATCATTTAGCTTATCTGCTCAAGGCTGGTGCTCTACTACCGTAATCACAGCACAAAAATCTAGTTTGGGGCTGGCTAATTACATGTAAATGTCTTAGTGATTAGTCTGTTCTACCTGGCATTGAACTTGGAAACTCATTTTTCAGCCTCCTGAATAGATGAGGCATCTATGTCTGCTTGTGAGTCATAAGGCTATTCTCTATGAGAGATAGCTTACATTTTTTCAAGTCAAATTAGACCTTCTTCCCTTTTTAACATATTGTTTTCTTTTAACTTGACCTTCAGATTTCATATCTTACTTGTGCAATTTTGCCCCTTTGTGATTCTCCTAATAAGCCTGTATAATCTCTCCTTTTTGTCCTGCCTATTCCTGGACCATACCCTTCCTCTATCCTTAATTTTTCTCCATCTTCTACCCTGTTATCCCACACAACTTTCAGTTTCTTCTTTCCAGTGCAGCCTTTTATACACACCTCTATTAAAAAAAAATCCAAATGTTAACAATATCAGAGAACTGAAATGGATTATTAATCAAATATCAATTTCATTACATTCCATTATTCACACTTATTTTAAAATATGAAAATATACTTTTCCTATCATTTGTATATTTATACCAATATATCTATATATCTTTATGTTTATATTAGTGTCTATATCTTCATATATATGTGGATAGACATACAGTACTCAAAGTATTTACAGTCTTAGAAGCTCTTATATTACATAGTCATAGCATTGAGCAATTTCTGTATATTTTTCTCTCCCCAAAAAGAGATATTTAGCATCATTCTTGTGCCTTTCCAACACACTTCAGTGTCTGTTCCTCGGTGATGGGATTTCATAGAACTGGCCCAGGAATATCAGATTTCCTCCATTGAACTGATTGGAAACTTAAATGTTGGAGGGTGAAAGGATTTGGAGGCTTAGTCAGTGACTGCATCTTGGTACCATCAGGAGAAACAGACTTGTACTGGAGAGAAGTAAAAGAAGATACATTGTAGGGTACAGGCCTAGTAAAGGCAGACTGAAACACACTAGACTGGATTGCATTGGTTGATTTGGCTGACATGTTTTAGTGGGTCAAACATGTGCTGGCAGTAGAGCTGGTTGAGATAAGATGACTGCAGTAGGCTGAGCCACACACTAGAATGAAGCCAGGAAGGGGGTAAGCTACAGTGGGACACTAGGAGGCCAGAGGCTTTGGCCTGTGAGAAGTTGGTCAAGCTTAAGGCTTCTCTGGGGCAAGAAAAGGCAAAGGAACCAACTTGACCTTCCCAGATAGAAGCATCTTATCTTACGATGCTGATGGATGCTTGTTTTCATCACCACTATATTTTCTTGATCTGAATTTCCTTAGATCTTTTACCCTTCTATGGAGTATCCAGCCATGATGTGACATCTGAGGGAAACTTGCTGTCTTTGGTGCTGCTTACATTTCCCAAAGCCCTGGAGAAAGACAGCTCACTTATCATTCTTCTTCCCCAGTACAGGACAAACCTGCCCTGTCTCCAACATGAGCTGTCTAGGGTGAATGGAAGTCTTTTGAAGAACTCTTGGCTAAGCTCAGGTTGATTTCTCTTGTGCTGTGTTTTGGGAATGGTTGTCCTTGCTTCTGTTTTGACTTTGTTCTATGACTACTTGGTTTCTTCACATTTCTTGAGGTTATTTTTTCTGACTCTTTTGGTCTTGTCTTGCCAGTGACTCTTAGTTTGTCTGACCCTGGTGTATCACAAGTAGACTTTTCCTCATGGCCCTAAGGATTCGTGTAGACCTGAACATGGTCAATGTCGAGTTTCTAATGGGAGTATCAGAGGATCTTTGCTTTCTGTGGTTATCTGAAAGGCAAGGCTTTTGGAGGTTGGCTGGAAAAATGCTTGGCAGTGTGCATAGGAGCCTGGTCACTGGTGAAGGCAGTGTACATAATCACTTCTTCCTCCAACAGGCCCTGGGGGTTCTGATGCTGATTTTGGCCTTAAAGCTCCATTGACAATCCCAAAAGCTTCTTGCTGGTTCTTTCTAATGTGTTCACTGGGAATATTGGTAACACTTGAGTTTCCTGCAACTGAGTTATATTGATAGTTCACATGTTTTTGGCTTACATTGTTGTGGAAACTATACTTTGGTCATGATCTGTCAGTGAGTCAAAATCTGGTTAAAGTGAATGTCCACCACCAGCCCACCAAGACTATTGCTACCCTCAGTTCCCCTTTTCAAGTGTCTCTTGGTTCTCAAGACTCAGGCTGCTGTATTTCAAATGGGCCTATCACGAGTAGACCTCATGGCCTTAAGAATTAATGTAGACTTGAAGATGGTCAATGTCAGGAGTTTCTAAAGGGAGTAGTGGAGGGTCTTGGCTTTCTGTGGTTATCTGGAAGGCAGCCAGAGGCTTTCAAAGCTTGTTTTGAATTTCATCCAAATCCTTATTTTCTGTTCCTGGCTTTGAGCCTGCTTTCTTTAGACAGTATCTCTGAACACAAGAAAATAAAGAAAAATTTACCTCTTACAAAACTTTTTGAAATATTTTCCAAAGAAAGCAAAGGAACTCAAGGAAGTGGTTTAATTATAGGGATTGGATTTTGAAGAAATGGAAAAGCATGGCCTCACTCTTTGTGCTTGGGTGGTCACTTAAGTGCAGTACAGATGGATATTATACTGTTCCATTTTTCCTCATTTATTTATTTATTAAATTCATTTTATGGTAATACTACCATTTGAACTGAAGTGTATGCTGTACCATTTGATCCATCGGACTTCTATTCCTTAAGTCTGCAATTGGAGAGTACCAAGTAAGGGTATTGGTTCAGGCACAGGAATTAAACTCTACCCATCTGTAGATCACCACTGCTCAGCTGCAGATTTGATGCCTCTTTTGTATGCCTCCAACTCTATTCCTTTTTTATTGTGTGTACTTATGAAAATTTGTCTCCATGATACATTGAATAGAGAACTAGATTCCAGAGGTGTATACCAGTATTAGGACATTTGTGGACTGAACCTCTTTTTTTTATTATTTTTATTTTTGTCTGTCATGGAGCCTGGACTCTGGGCCGGGTGCTATCCCTCAGCTTTTCAGCTTAAGGCTAGCACTCTACCACTTGAGCCACAACACCACTTCTAGCTTTTTCTGCTTATGTGGTGCTGAGGAATTAAACCCAGGGCATGTAAGGCAAGCACTCTACCACTGAGCCACCTTCCCAGCCCTGTACTGAACCTCTTTAAGCATCATCACCATTTCTGCTCAGTGTATGACACAGAGCCACAAAATTGAGGGCAGGACCAAGTTTTCTAGATAAGGGCTACAGTGTATTTTGATTATAGTAATAGACCTAATTACCTTCCTCTCAAGGAAATGAGAGAGGCTCAGTACTGGGTTTAGAATGAGATGCTGTCCCCTAAACCAGGATGGCAGACGGTGGTAGATACAGAAGGACTATTGATATCTGCATTGATATCTGTAGTTTTATCACTATGATGTCATAGTCACTGAAGAGAGTGTTTGCCTTGGTCCATGAGAGTCACAGTGAAGTCTCCAAGTCAGATATATTCCCTGTGATAATCATTCAAAACAACTGTGATAGGAAGCAGCTGAAGTAGAGGTCTGGCTCTGGCCAGTAACCCTTGACAACATGATTGTGCTAGAATGTTGGCAAAGCAAGGCACTACCCAAGAGTTGCTGGAAAGCAGTGCCAGAGGTTAATAATGGCAGTAAACATGCTGATGTAATGGCTAGCACTGAGACTGAGAAGTTGTAGACCTGCCTGTTAGAGAAGTAGCATTGCTCACCACAGTAAGAGGGAACTATAGAGAGTTTGTAGCTCCAAGTAAAGATAGATCATGGAATTTTTAAGAAGCAAGAGGGTAGTGGAAAAATGGATGAGGTTGACAAAGTCTCATAGTATTATTTTAGGTTGCTATGATCAGGAACCCTCTAATACCAATAATCACCTATGTACCAACAATCAGTTTAGAATGGCTATACATGCTGAAGCCATTTGGCATTCTTCTGATGAAGAATGGGCTAGAAGCAGTCTTCTCCTCTCCTGCTCTGTTATCTCCTGAGTTTGCTCTCTTACTAACTTGTAGCCATGTCCTAGTATATATGCATTTTAGGATGAGGCTATCCCTAGATACTTGTACCATCAGCATTTCAGGAGGAGGAAACAGGGTCACAGGTCAGCCTGATTGGTTCAAGTACTTCCATCCTCTTAGTATCAACACCAAGTTACAAATCCCGACTCCCTTGCCAGGACTGTGTTCTTGGAGGAAAGGCCAGAAATGGGAAGAATATATATAATCATAGTAATAGTGATAATAATAAAAATAATACCAGGAATAACAAATAAAAATGGTATATTATACATGATTGACATGGAGGAAGATATTGTGTAAGTTTGGTAAAGGTAGAAAAAATAGGTGCTGTTGGCTCATGCCTGTAATCCTAGCTACTCAGGAGGTTGAGATCTGAGGATCATGGTTCAAAGCCAGACAGGGCAGGAAAGTCCGAGAGACTCTTTTTTTTTAATTAATTTATTTATTTTTTATTTGTGAACATACTGTACAGAGGGGTTACAATTACATGGGCAGGATAATGCGTACATTTCTTACCAAGCATTGCAGCCTCCTCCTTTGGAAGTCCGAGAGACTCTTATCTCCAATAAACCACCAGAAAACCAGAAGTGGCACTGTGGCTCAAGCAGTAGAACGCTTGCCTTGAGCTGGAGAGTGTAGGGACAGCGCCTAAACCCAGAGTTTAAGCCCTGTGACTGACAAAAAAAAAAAAAAAGACAAAAGACAAAATTGAAATATATGACTTAGAGAAGTAAAAATAGAGATATTAGTGAAAATTTGAATATATGTCAAGCATCCAAGTATAGTATGTTTACTAATAAATGAAGTTTTGTTATAATACACTCAATATTATAGAAATGAACTTTACTTCATGTTAGCCCAAAACAGCACACAAATAGAAGATGATTTGGAACCTGAAACTTGAATTCAGAGCCTGAACACTGTCCCTTAGCTTTTTCACTCAGGAGTAGCATTCTAACACATAAGTGTTAGAATGTGTTAGTCTAACACATAAGCCACAGAACCCTTCTGGCGTTTTGGTGATTAACAGGAGATAAAGGTCTCACAGACTTTCCTGTCTTGGCTGGCTTCACAGTGGGATCTGCAGATCTCAGCCTTCTATTCAGGAGGCTTGAGCTACTGGTACCTGAGTAGCTAGGATTATAAGCATGGCCACTGGTGCCTACCTAAGAACTTTTTTCTGAGACAGTTTGTCATAAGTTTCCAAGGCTGACATCAATCTTGTAATCTTCGACCTCAACTTGTGAAGTAGCTGGAATTCCAAGTAGATTATAATTATAAGCCACCTCACTTGGCCTGTTTTTAAATGAGTTTCTTGCCATCACCAACTTACAGTAAATCTTATTCTGTAAAAAATGAGAATAAGATTTGCTATATAGAAAGCAGCCAAGGAGCTGGGAAGGTGGCTCAATGGTAGAGTGTTTGCCTCGAATTCATGAGGCCCTGGGTTCGATTCCTCAGAACCACATAAGCAGAAAAAGCTGGAAGAGGCGCTGTAGCTCAAGTGGTAGAGCACTAGCCTTGAGTTAAAGAGCTGAAGGACAGCAGCCAGGCCCCAAGTTCAGGCCCCATGACTGACAAAAAAATAAAAATAAATTGCCAAATACAGTAAATGCCCATATTAAGCAGTTATGATTCTTGTAGACTGATATTTTGATAAAAATGAATAGGAAGCTATGCACATCTGTCTTTCTAGCACATGGGATGCCAAGGTATGAGAATCAGCTGTATCAGGCTGTTTGAGACCAGTTTAGATAACAGCATAAAAACAAAATTAAAGCCAAGAAAAAACTAATAAAGTAGTACAGTAGATAGCAAATCAGAATCCTATTATTGTATGCATTCATATATCTTGAGTATTACCCAGTAATTTCTAGATAGATATCAGCCATTTAAAGTAGGTATTTTCATTAATATAGCCATATACAGAAGCAGCAAATTTTTTTTAATATTGGGAAAGTTTTCTTATTTATTTTGAAAACCTAGCTAGTAATCATTTTAAGCTTGAGGAAAATATCACCACAAAGGTCTGAAAAAATAATCCCTATTGGAATCCAATTCAAACAGCTTTATTATTACTATTATTATTATTTTCTGTACTGGGGATAGAACCAAGACCTTTTATATTTTAAGCATGAACTGTGACACTGAGCAGCATCCCAGCCCCCAAACTCTTTAATTATAGGAAATCACAATGAACTTCAAAATAATTTTAGATATGTGGAAATATGGAGATTAACTTTTTATTCTTAGAAGTCTTTTTGTGTTTGGGGTCTAAAAAGAGTAATGGTAATTATTACGATAAAAAGCAACTTTTAGATAAAACCAACTTTTAATGGAACTTAGAATATTTCATTACAAAAACACAACAAAAACAACAAAAAACATCTCAGGCATCTGTGGCTAATATTTGTAATCCCACATATTCAGGAGGCTGAGATCTGAGGACTGAAGTTTGAAGCCAGCCCAAAAGACTTCTGACTCCAATTGACTACCAGCAAACTGGAAGTGGTGCTATGGCTCAATGGTAAAGTGCTTGCCATGAGATAAAATGCTGAGAGGCAACACTTACTTGAGTTCAAGCCCCAGTATTCTCAAAAACCAAAAAAAATACATAAATATAAAAAAATCAGATTCCTAATCTGAAAGTGCTCTTATACAACCCTCTGTATAATACCTTTTCTTAGTATATTTTTACGGACAACAGAGTCACAGTCAAGTCTCCAGGTGCAGATGACTTCCCTTTGTTTCCTGTGATATCTCTTCCACAAATACTGGGATAGGGGGCAGCTGAAGTGGAGGTCTGGTTCTGTCCAGTAACCCTTGACAACATGATTGTACTAGAATGTTGGCAAATCAAGGCACTACCAAAGAGTTGCTGGAAAGCAGTGCCATAGGTTAATGGCAGTAGCACTGCTTATGTGACAGCTGAAACTGAGACTGGAAAAGTTGCAGACACTGCCTTCTAGAGAAATGGCATTGCTCACCACAGGAAGAGAGAGATGCAGAGTTTACAGCTCCAAGTAAAGATGGATTGTGGAAATCATAAGAAGCAAGAGGGTGGTAGAAAAATATATGTGGTTTCTAAAATTTCACTTTATTTGAGGAACAGAGGTATTTTAGGTTGCTATGCTCAAGAACCCTTTAATACCAAAACACAGCAATCATCAGTCTCTAATGGTTATAAGTGCTGAAGCCATTTGACATTCTTCTAATGAACTTGCCCAAGCTGGCCCACTGGAGCCCTAACATGGTCTAGTTCATATGTTAGTGCCATAATCTATCTTTCCCAGAGTCTACACTTGTACTAACTCATAATTGTATCAGCATGGAAGCATTTCAGAACTAGGATATCCTTAGAGAATTTGCAACGTCAGCACTTCAGGAATGAGGAAATTGAGGGTCAGAGGTCAGGCTATGGGTTCAGGTACTCCCATCATGTAAGTTTCAGCATCAGGTTAGAAGGCCTGACTCCTTTTCCAGGACTCTGTGCTCTTAAGGAAAGACCAGAAACTGTGAGGAACTGAACTTTTCATATAAGTCACTTGATGTTCTTCAGTAGAAAACAGTACTGCTGTGTTATTGTTTGTGTCTGATCTTATGCAAGTCCCATGCCCTTGTGGAGAATTCACATTTTGGAGAATTCACTTGTAAAATGCTAAATAATATTTATCCTTTCAGTTCTGATTTCTGATCCAAAGTCACAATGACTACCTAACCGCTTCTCCAGAAGTGCTTTTTGGAAGAAAAATGTTAAACTTTCTATGCATCTATTCACTCATCAGTAATGCATTAAATATAATCATTGTCATGATGATAATAAAAACAATACCAGAAATAATGGATACGTGATCATGTGTTTCTCTGGGTCTGGCTTACTTTGCTTAATATATTTTTTCCCAAGTCTTTCCATTTCCTTAAAAATGGTACAATAGCATTTTTTCTGATGGATGAGTAGAATTCCTTTGTTTGTATATACCACATTTTCTTGATTTATCTGTCCACTGAGGGGCATCTGGGCTAATTCCATATCTTGACTATGGTAAATAGTGCGCAACATGGTTGTGCTGGTAGCTTTATTGTGGCCTTGTTGGTGTTCTATTGGGTAAATGCCCAGGAGTGGAATTGCTCAGTCATAGGGAAGCTTTATGTTTAGTGTTTTGAGGAGCCTCCACACTGCTTTCCATAGTGGTTGAACAAGTTTATATTCCCACCAAAAGTATAAGAGTTCCCTTTTGGGCCACATCCATGCCAGCATTTCTTGTTAGTTTTCTTGATATTGGCCATTCTAACTGAGGTGAGGCAGAATTTCTAGAATGTGCCTGAAAATCTATAAGCAAGCACACTGGATGGTTTAAAAAAAATACACTGGAATATGGTAAATTACACAGATCTCTGGGCATTTATACACAGTGAAACCAAAGGAAGATATTCTTTTTTTTTTTGGCTCCAGTCGTGGGGCCTGAACTCGGCCTGGGCACTGTCCTTCAGCTCTTCAGCTCAAGGCTAGCGCTCTACCACTTGAGCCACAGCGCCACTTCTGGCTTTTTTCTTTTTGCTTATGTGGTGCTGAGGAATCGAACCC
>NW_012267263.1:673544-738607 GCF_000151885.1 Dipodomys ordii
GCCCAGAGTTCAGGCCCCACAACCTGACCCCGCCCCCAAAAAAGAACTTGTAGATGTGTGCCAGTCCTGGGACTTAAACTCAGGACCTGAGTGCTGCCCCTGAGCGTTTTCACTCAAGGCTAGCACTCTGTCCCTTAAGCCTCAGGTCCCCTTGTGTGGTTTTGGTGGTTAAGTGGAGATAAGGGTCTAATGGACATTCCAGCGCTGGCTGGCTTCTCATTGTGATCTTCAGGTCTTGGCCTTCTGAGTAGCTAGGATTATAGTAGCTGAACCACTGGTTCCTGAATAGCTGAGATTACAGGTGTGAACCATTGGTTCCTGGCTAAGAACTTGTTTTTGAGACGGTAAGTTGCCAAGGTTAGCATTGAATTTGTATTCTTTCTCAACCTCTGAAGTAACTAGAAATAGAAAGTAACTAAAAATAGATTTTTAGTTTAGAGCTTAGAATCAAAAGCCACCCCACTTGGCTTGTTTTTGAATGAATTTCTTGCCAAACCTACTGACAGGAAATCTTATTTTGTAGACAAGCAGGTAAAAAGCAGGAAAATGCAGTGAATGCCAGTATTTAAGCAACCATAACATTTTTTTTTGTCAGTTGTAGGGCTTGGACTCTGGGACTGGGCGCTGTCCCTCAGCTCTTCAGCTCAAGGCTAGAGCTCTACCACTTGAACCGCAGCACCACTTCCAGTTTTCTGAGTGGTTTATTGGAGATAAGAGTCTCATGGAGTTTCCTGCCCCAGCTGGCTTTGAACCAGGATCCTCAGATGTCAGTTTCCTGAGTAGCTAGGATTACAGGCATGAGCCACTGATGCCCGGCTTAAGCAGCCATAATTCTTATAGACTGAAATTTCAATATAAATGAATATTCCTAGCATGTGGGATACCACTGTATTAGAACCACCTGGGTCAAGATGCTTGAAACCAGTTTGGGCAACACAGCATAAAAACCAAAGGAGAGACTAAAGTGGTACAGTGGACAGCAAATCAAAAAATGTTAAAGAATCCTATTATTGTACCCACAAATATTTATGTGAATATTTCACAGTAAGTTGTAGATAGATATAGTCATTCTAGCTAGGTATTAGTTAATATGACCAGAACAGTTTTAAAAAAATTTTGGACAGTCCTGGGGCTTGAACTCAGGCCCTGGACACTGTCCCTGAGCAACTTTTTTTGCTCAAGGTTAGCACTCTACCACTTGAGCCACAGCACCACTTCTGGCTTTTTCTGTTTATGTGGTACTGAGGAATCGAATCCATGGCTTCATGAATGCTAGGCAAGCACTCTTCCACTAAGCCACATTCCCAGCCCTGGAATTTTTTTTTAAATTTTGTGAAATTTTTCTTACTCATCTCAAACAATACCTTCATCTTCACCTTGAGGAAAATACCACCAGGAAGTTTTGACAAAGAATCTCTAATCCTCAGCTTCATTATTAATAATAACTGTACTGGAGATAGACCAAGGCTGTGTGTGTGTGTGCGTATTTTTCTTTTTTTTTTCTTCTTCTCCATCATGGGTCTTGAACTTAGGGCCTGGGCAGCATCCCTGTGTATTTTTGTTCAAGGCTGGTGCTCTACAACTTTGAGCCACATTTCCACTTCCAGTTTTTGGGTGGTTGATTGGAGATAAGTCTCAAAGCCTTTCCTGCCTGGGGTGGCTTCAAACTGTGATCCTCAGATCCTCCTGAGTAGCTAGGATTACAGGCATGAGTCACTAGCACCCTGCCTTTTATATCTTTAGCATGAATAGTGACCCTGAGCTACATCCCCAGTTCCCAAAATTCTTTTAATTATAGAAAACCACAATGGAGTTAAAAATTATTTTAGATATATGTGGCACTAGAAATATGGAGACTTACTTTAGCTATTTACTAAAAAAAAAAGTCTTTCCTTTTGATTTTCAATTATTTTTGTTAAATAAGGATATAATGTTTAGCTATAAAATTATTAAGATATAAAGCAGCTTTTAGGTGAAACCAACTTCTGATGAAACTGAGAATACTTCATTACAAAAATAACAAAAATATGAGTGAAGTAAGCCAAGAGCAAATAGACAAACAGCACATGGTCTCCCTGATATGTGGTTGTTAAATACAAAATGTGGGAGAGAAGACCAAGATGGCAACGGGACAGTAGGGAAACACCACAGCTCTCTCCAACCAAAAAGAGACTTTGAGTTCCAATGCTTAATTTCCCCAAGAGACCAACAACAACATAAAGATGAACACCCAGAGAAAAACAGGAGGTGGAAAAAAAAAACAAGAAAGAAAGAAAAGGAAGAATTTCAGAATGAAAAAGCGCAAAGACCCTTCCCCCAACCATTGCTAGCTATGCAGCAAATTGCCAAGCCATGGCCAGCCTGGCCCAGTGGAGGCTGCTGGAGACCCCAGAGATGCAGGGGGTCATCTGCAGATTGCCTGTGCAGAAGACACCTGGGGTACTGGTGCTGGACCCACTAATCGTGAAGAGAGAACCTTGGAGCCAGAAGCCTACACAAAGACCCCTCCCCCCACTCCTCATCCATGGAGCGAAGGGACTCCATCCCGCCAAAGCCACTTGGCCCCACAGCCTCTGGGGGGGGGGGACCCAGAACTACAGGGGTCCTCCCACAGAATGCCAGTGCAGAAGACCCTCAAGGTACTGGTGTTGATCCGGAGAGCACAACAGAGACAAACCCCAGCACTCAGAACCTGCACAGAGACCTCTCCCCCACCCCTCAGCCAAGTGCAGCCAGTGGAGCTGACCCAGACAGCAGCAACAGAGGCCAAGAGGAGAGAAACAATGATGCAGAGCCACCACCACCAGACCAGCCCACAATCATCTCAATATAACACAGATCCGCAGTAGGTAACCAGCGACCTACATCACACAGAAACAACAGCTGGAGGGTGAGTACCCCACAGGGAACAGCATATTCCCCCCTCAAGGGAGACCAGAGCTGGCGGGAACCCCCAGATCTTAACCTAGACCCCTGCCCCAACATCTGGACTACAGGTCCCACTAAAACTGGGAACTGTTTGAGAGCTCCATCAGCCTGTGGAGCACATCCAGCCAGCCAGGCTAGATCAAGAGCACCCATGGAAGGGAGCTTAAACGCCCAAGCCAGTAACAGTGCCTGTGGGTCACAACAGCCAACAGCGGAAGAAACCTGAACTGTGTACTCCAGGCTGCATAACCCAGGTAGAATACCCAGCAGCACAGGTCCAACTGGCATGCCCCAGGCCAGGGACTGGGAGCCAGGACCAAGCCTGGAGATCTGGTGCCTGAGCAACACAACCAACTCCTCTGGATTGAAGTCGGAAGCTGAGCACATGCCTCAGGAGAGGGGGGAAAGCAGGGAACCACACCCCCTGGGAATCATGCCCATGACAGCAAAAGACCTGTGTGTCCAGGGCAGGAGAACCAGAAGCCCCTAAACCACCAGAACCTGACCCATATATCCCAGGCCAGGAATTGGACAACTCAGGCTGCCAGCACCTGATAATAGTCAGGAGCTCAGGCTGGTAGGATGGCTCAGCGGTAGAGTGCTTGCCTTGTGTGCATTAGGCCCTGGGTCTGATTCCTCAGTACCACATAAGCAGAAAGGGCTGGAAGTGTCATTGTGGCTCAAGTGGTAGAGCGCTAGCCTTGAGCTGAAGAGCTGAGGGACAGTGCCCAGGCCCAGAGTTCAGGCCCAGACCGACCAAAAAAAAAGAATATCAGTAAGTCATAGCAGACTCCAGCAACTGGGAGAGTACATCCAGCACAGTCCATCTCACCAAAAGCACCTATAGGAGTAAACAGGAACAGTCTAGACTGCTTAGTCCTTCTAAAGGTGGGAACTCCCAGTGATCTTCAGCAGACAGCCCAGAGCCCTTCATGGGTTAAATTAGCAGCTGGAGGTCGGCCTCTCCTCCAACAGAACTGAGACCAGATACAGACTCTCTCAGCCAACCCAGGGCTGAGAATGAGCTTCATCAATTGATCCAGGAACCAACCCAAAACCAAGCAAAGACAACCACCTATTGACCAAAACAAAATTTCAGATTAGTCTCCAATAATCCCTGAATTCCCATACAAAAATCAAAGAGAAAAATTACAAGGTGTATCAATACCCAGGATAGCAAGCTACCTCCAAAAGCCAGCAGCCACCCAGGGAAGAGCCCCAGTGGAAGCAAAGCAGGAATGGAAGACAAATGCTACATCCAAGAGATGCTGGAAGCAATGACTCAAGAATTAAAGTGAGAAGTAGATCAGAAATTTAAAGAACATAGAAAGGAAATATCAAAAGAGATGCAGGATTTCAAACAGATGCATGAAAAATAGATGCAGTACACACCTCACTAAGAGGTGTGATTAATACTCTGAGAACCAACATAGAATCCATAAATGGATCAATTTCCTCCATGCAAACCACAATGGAAGCCATAGTTAACAGAGTGAACGAAATGGAATTTAGAGTGTCAGATACAGAAGACAAAATGCAGCAACTAGGAAAAAAGTCACAGATGTGGAAAAAATCACTTAAATTATGCCAAAGGGAAATCCAAGAGTAAGCAGACAGTGCCAAGAAATTTAACCTTCATATACGAAGGTGAGGAATATCAAAGCAAGGGAATGCAACAACTATTCAGCAAGATTATCAATGAAAATTTTCCCCATCTTGAAAGAGAACATCTTACCTACATAACAGAAGCATATAGAACACCTAACAAGCAGGGTCCCAGGATAAACACTTCTAGGCACATTATAGTAAAAACAATAGTTCTGAATAATAAGGAAACAATCTTGCATGCAGCAAAAAGCAAGAAGGAGCTATACTACAATGGGAAAAAAATCAGAATCACTGCAGATCTCTCCACACTGAATGCAAGAAAGGCATGGGAAAGTACCATCCAAGCCCTGAGAACCAATGACTGCCAGCCCAGACTGATATACCCAGCAAAGCTAGCATTCACATTCAGTGGAGAAACTAAAATTTTTAATAGTAAAGAAAAACTAAATGAATTCATAAACAATAAGCCAGCATTATAAAGAATAATAAGAGGGGGAACACAACCTGAAGAAAGCAACCAGGAACGGGACCTGCACCAGACAGGTGTTACTAGAAGTCCAACTTAATAAGCACAGGAGGAAAGGAAAGAAGAAAAACTTAGGAAAACAGGAAATTGACAGGAAACACAATGCATCTCTCTATAATAATCATAAATATTAAAGGACTCAATTCACCAGTCAAAAGAAAAAGAACTGCAAATTGGATCAGAAAACAAGACCCATCCATCTGTTGCCTTCAGGAGACCCACCTCACAGCCAAACATACAAACAAACTCAGAATGAAGTGTTGGAGAAAGATCTACCAAGCAAATGCCCCCCAGTAAGAAAGCAGGTGTAGCTATCCTGATATCTGACAAAATAAACTTTTCATTAAAATCAATACAAAAAGACAAGGAAGGACACAACATATTAATACAGGGAACAATCCAAGAAGAGGATATTACCATTATCAACTTATACTCCCCAAACATGTTATGCAAATACTCTGAAACTTACAGAATAAAATAGATCCAAATATGATAATGCTAGGAGACTTTAGTACCCCACTCTCACCAAAGGACAGGTCTACCAACCAGAGGATTGGCAAAGAAGCTACCGAATTAAGTGAGGCCATATTTCAAGTGGAACTAACTGACATCTACCCAGTTTTTCACCCTAAAATGACAGAGTACACGTTCTTCTCAGCAGCTCATGAAACTTTATCCCAAATAGACCATATCCTAGTTCATACAAGGAACTTCAGCAAATACAAGCTAATTCTCAGTAATAAAGCATACTGTAGAAATTACTCAAATACATGGAAATTGAACAGCACACTTCTAAGCAATCCCTGGGTAGCAGTAGAAATTAAAAAGTTCTTACAATTCAATTAAAATGAATACACATCACAAAGAAACCTGTGAAAGCAGTCCTGAGGGGCAAATTTATCGCCCTCAGTGCCCACATCAAGAAAATAGAGACAGACCAAGTAAATAATTTCTTTTTTGGGGGTCCAGTCATGGGGCCTGAACTCTGGGCATGGGCACTGTCCCTCAGCTCTTCAGCTCAAGGCTAGCGCTCTACCACTTGAGCCACAGCGCCACTTCCGGATTTTTTTTTCTTTTCGTTTATGTGGTGCTGAGGAATCGAACCCAGGGCCTCATGCATGCAAGGCAAGCACTCTACCACTGAGCCATCTTCCCAGCCCCCCAACTAAATAATTTCATGTTGCAATTAAAACTGCTAGAAAAACATGAAAAAATGGAACCTAAAGTTACTAGACAGGGACTGGGAAGATGGCTCAGTGGTAGAGTGATTGCCTTGCATGCATGAGGCTCCGGGGTCAATTCCTTAGCACCACATAAGCAGAAAAAGCTGGAAGTAGTGCTGTGGCTCAAGTGGTAGAGTACTATCTTTGAGTTGAAAAGCTGAGGGATAATGCCCAGGCCCAGAGTTCAGGCCCCATGACAGACCAAAAAAAAAAAAGTTATTAGACAGAGCCATATAACCATATTAACAGCTAAAATTAATGAGATACAGAATAGGAAAATTATAAATAAAATTAATAAAATAAAAAGCTGGTTTTTTGAAAAAATAAAATTGATGGACCTTTCACAAGATTAATTAAGAAAAGAAGAGAGGAAATCCAAATCAACAAGATTAGGAATGCCACAGGAAAAATCACAACAAATACCCAAGATATCCAAACAATTAAATTTACATTGTTTTTTGTTTTTTTTGTCAGTTGTGGGGCTTGAACTCTGGGCCTGAGCACTGTTCCTCAGCTCTTCAGCTCAAGGTTAGTGCTCTACCACTTGAGCTATTTCCCATCCAAACAATTATAAAGAACTATTTTTAAAAGCTATATTCACTAAAAAAAGAAAACCTAGCAGAAATGGATGTATTTTTAGAGAAATATAAGTTGCCCAAACTGAGCAAAGAAAAAATAAATCAATTAAATAAGCCAATATCTTACAATGAGATACAGGAAGCAACCAGAAGTCTTACAACAAGGAAAAGCTCAGCAAAGATCCTTAACAAAATCCTAGCTAACAAAATCCAGAAACACATTTTAAAAAATCATACACTACGACCAGGTAGGCTTCATCTCAGAGATGCAGGGATGGTTTAAAATAGTAAATCAATAAATGTAATCAACATATCAACAGATCCAAGGTCAAGAACCACATAATTATCTCCATTGATGCAAAAAAGGCTTTTGATAAGATAAAACATTCCTTCATGTTAAAAGCTGGAGAAAATAGGAATAGAAGGAACATTCCTTAAAACAATAAAAACCGGAAATGGCTCTGTGGCTCAAGTGATTGAGTGCTCGCCTTGAGCTGAAGAGCACAGGGTCAGTGCCCAAGCCCAGAGTTCAAACCCCAGGACAGACAAAAAAAAAAAAAAAACAATAAAAACCACATATGACAGACCAATAGCCAACATTATACTTAATGGGGGAAAACTACAAGTAATTCTCCTAAAATCTGGAACAAGGCAAGGATGCCCACTGTCTCCACTCCTCTTCAATATAGTCCTGGAATCCTTAGCCAGAGCAATAAGGCAACAAAAAGATATTAAAGGGATCCGCATAGGGAAGGAAGAAGTTAAACTATCCCTTTTCGCAGATGACATGATCCCAAAAACACCATCTCCAAACTCTTAGAACTTATAAACCACTTCAGCAAAGTAGCAGGATACAAAATCAACCCACAAAAATCAGTCACCTTGTGATAGACAATTTGCTCAAGGAAAGTTAGAATGAACTTGTGACTTTAAATGAGCATCATTATTCCACAATACTGTGAAATTCTGGAAATTATGTAATCACTTAATCACAATAAAAAAAAAAAAGAACCTGGGGAAGGGAGGGAGGGAGAGGATGGTAGGGGGAAAACAATGGAGGGGGTAACAATGTTCAAGAGGAAGTGTACTCATTACCTCACTCATGTAACTGTAACCCTCTGTATAGTATCTTTACAATAAAAAAAATTTTTTTTGAAAAAAAAAATCAGTCACCTTCCTGTACACCAACAATGTACAAGCAGAAAGGAAAATCAAGGAAACAACCCCATTCACAATACCCCCACCCCCCAAAAAATAAAATATTTAGGAATTAACCTAACCAAAGATGTAAAAGAACTATTTAATGAAAACCATTAAAACTTAAAGAAATTACAGAGGACACCAGGAAATGGAAAGACCTTCCATGCTCTTGGATAGGCAGACAATATAGTGAAAATGGCCATACTGCCAAAGTTAATATACAAGTTCAATGCAATTCCTATTAAAATCCCAAGGACATACATTACTGAAATACAAAAAATAGTCCTAAAATTCATATGGAACAACAAAAGACCTAGAATAGCCAAAACAATTCTAGGCAAAAAAGACATGGGAGGGATCTTGATGCCAGACTTCAAACTCTACTATAGGGCTATAATAACAAAGACAGCATGGTACTGGTACAAAAACAGACCTGAAGACCAATGGAATAGAATAGAAGATACAGAAATAAAACCACATGCCTACAGTCAACTGATATTTGACAAAGGAGCCAAAGACATACAGTGGAAGAAACACAGCCTCTTCAACCACTGGTGCTGGGAAAACTGGGCGGCCACATGCAGAAGACTAAAAGTGGACCCCAGCCTATCACCATGCACCAACATCAACTCAAAATGGATTAAAGACCTTAACATCAAACCTGAATCTCTGAAACTACTGCAGGACAGAGTAGGAGAGACACTTGAACTTATAAGCACAGGCAGGAACTTCCTGAACAGAGTCCCAGGGTCACAACAAATTGGAAAGAGACTCGACAAATGGGACTACCTTAAAATAAAAAGTTTCTGCACAGATAAAGACATAGCAACCAAGCTAGAAAAACTGGAAAAAAATTCCCACATTGGTTGATATGTACATTTCTTTCCTTTTGTTTAACTGGGAAAAAATATTTACCAGCAATATATCAGACAAGGGGTTAATATCCAGTATATAAAGGGAACTCAAGAAACTAATCCCTCCCAAACCTAACAAGCCAATTACTAAATGGGCAAGGGAACTAAAGAGAGACTTCTCAGAAGAAGAGATAAAAATGGCAAAGAAATACATGAGGAAATGGTCACCATCCCTGGTTGTAAAGGAACTGCAAATAAAGACATCCCTGAGATACCACCTTACCCCAGTCAGAATGGCCCACATCCTCAAGTCAGCCAACGACAAATGCTGGAGGGGATGCAGAGAAAGAGGAACCCTATTACACTGCTAGTGGAAATGTACACTTATACAATCACTTTGGAAAGCAGCCTGGAGGGTCCTCAGAAAGCTAACTACTGACCTCCCCTATGACCCAGTCATACCACTTCTAGGCATCTATCCTGAACAACAGGAACCAGGATACAAGGCCACATGCACCTCCATGTTTATTGCAGCACTGTTCACAATAGCCAGGATATGGAAACAACCCAGATGTCCCACCACAGATGAATGGATCCAAAATTGTGGTATCTATACACAATGGAGTATTATGCAGCCATTAGAAAGGACAAAATAATGGCATTTTCAGGGAAATTGATGGAACTAGAACAAATCATGTTGAGTGAGTTAAGCCAAGAGCAAAGAAACAAACGGCACATGGTCTCCCTGATAAGTAGATGTTAAATTCAAAACGTAATGTGATACAACAAAGTTAACAAGACTTAAGAAACAAAGGACTTCCACTCATCTGGTCAAATCACTACTAAATAACCCCATGCTGCTGATCACAGATATGGCATATATGTGCACACTGGAGGAAAACTAGGAGGAGGACACAGAACTAGAGGGAATCAGGGAAAAACATTCAACAGTGGGACCCATCAACTGCACTGGACCTTGATCAAAATGAACTAAGCAACTCAATGGCATTGATGGGAGGGAGGAAACAAGTGGGAAAGAGGGAACAGCTGACACTATACAAAATGAAAGAAATGTACATATCACCCAATGTGGAATAAATAACTGTATTGTCAAAGCTCATAGAACTCATAAACTTTATAGATCATGATAGGCAATTTGCCCCATGAAGGTTAGAATGTATTTGTGACTTTAAGCATAACTATCCCACAATACTGTGAAATTTGTGAAATTATATAATCACTTAAGCACAATAAAGAATTTGCAAAAAAAAAAGTAACAGAAAAAAAACTTAAGGAGATACGACAAAGTAAACAAGACTCAAGAAACAAAGGACCTTCTCTCATCTTAGTGTATCATTACTACATGACCCCATGTTACTGACCGCATATATGGTAGATATGTGCACATCAGAGAGAAACTAGGAGGAGGACACAGAAACAGGGAAACAGGGGAAAATGTACAACAGCAGGACCCATCAGCTGCACTGGACATTGATCGAAATGAACTAAGCAACTTGATGGCAATGATGGGAAGGAGGGAATGAGAGAGAAAGAGGGAAGAGCTGACACTAAGCAAAAGGAAAGAAATGTACATATCACCCAATGTGGAAGAAATAACTGCATTGTCAAAGCTCATAGTATTCACAAACTTTATAAACCACAATAAAGACAATTTGCCCCGAGGGGAAAAATTAATAACAAACATGCCAGGCACCTGTGGCTAATGTTTGTAATCTTACTCAAGAGGCTGAAATTTGAGGACTGCAGTTCAAAGCCAGCTAGTGAGACTATCTCCAGTTAAACACCAAGCTAGAAGTGGTGTGTTAGCTCAATGGAAGAGTGTTAGCCATGAGCTAAAAAAAACTCAGGGGCATCACTCAGGCCTTGAGTTCAAGTCCCAGTACTCACATACACCAAATAAAATACAAGAATTTTAAAAATCAGAATGAAATAGAACACTGAAAATGCTGTTACCCAACCTTCTGTATAATTCCTTTTCTTAGTGTCTTTCTATGAACAGTCTTTTCTAAAACACATTTCTGAAATGTTCATGTTAAAAACTATTAGAGGGGCTGGGAAGGTGGCTCAGTGGTAGAGAGCTTGCCTTGCATGCACGAGGCCCTGGGTTCCATTCCCCAGCACCACATAAGCAAAAAGAAAAAAGCCGGAAGTGGTGCTGTGGCTCAAGTGGTAGAGCACTAGCCTTGAGCTGAAAAGCTGAGGGACAGCGCACAGGCACAGACTTCAGGCCCAGGACCCCCCCAAAAAAAACTGTTAGAAAAAATAAAAATAAACTGTCAAAGCAAGGCTCAATAGCTCACTGTAATCCAAACTATTTGGTACATAGAACAGGATTGAATTTTAGACCATTCTAGCATTCTAGACCATTCTAGTTACTTAGACCTCATCTCAAACCCCCTAGGAGATCATGCTGCAGTCCCAGGTACAAGGGAGGCATAGATCAAAGGATCATGGCTCAGTGCTGGCTTGAATAAAACTCAAGATCCTGTTTAACAAAAATGAAAGGGTTGAGAATGTGGCTACCTAAATTCCATGCCCTAAGTTCTTATTGGGATTAAAACAAGAAACTGTCAAGCATCGACTGTATTCAGAGTCAGCTGAAAAATAAATAACAGTCACACACAGTAACCAATGGAGGTGATTTCTCAAACTGATTTTTAAAATATCTGTTCTGCCCTTAGCTTTCTTTCTAGTCCATTAATATAAATTTAGCTAAAACTAACTTTATATGCCTTGCTTTGCATAGATTTCACTCTGTGCTTTCTATACATTGATTTAAAAATCTTTGGGTTTCTTCATATTCTGTTCCAAACCACCTCTCTCCTTGACAATGTCTCCATGCTCTTTCATCTCCTTGACTCTCTCCTATTTTCTCCAACCTCACCTTTTTCTTCACCCTTCCCATTTCTGTCAAACTTTCTTCTTCTAGAATACCTGTATACTCTTAGCCTAGTCATCCCACCTCTCTTCATATTTCTCTTTTTACCTACTTTGAACAAGAAAATTGAAATATGTGAATATTATTCTTTGAATAGCACTGAATTTGAAATAACTAAACTAGAAATATTAGTATGAGGAGAATGTTACAGATGAAGTGTCTGCGTGTACAGTTTTCTACCTCATTTGAATTGCATTCTCAATTTGTTACAATGGACATTCTGATAAGGTCTGTGGCTTCATTCTGTAGACACACATACCCTGTAAAACTCAGTATTAGAAAAGAAAGGAATCAGAGGATGGGCTGTCCTTTAGCCTCATGGAGCAGATGAAGCCACAGATTTTGTGAGAGGGTAAATCATCTGGTGAATTTGCATACCTAGTAAATATCACAGCCAAAATGAAACTTAAGTCTTCAGATTTCTAATTCAATACTTGCCCTCATTATTCAAAGTAGTTTTGATTCTACTACTAAATGTAGGGAGTAGATGATCTCTACTACTAAATGTAGGGAGTAGATGAGCTAATGGAAAAAAATCTTAAAAGTTTCTCTCCTTACCTGACATGGTAAGAGAAGAAAGGTAACATCAATTAGAAACATGGTAAGAGAAGAAAGGTAACATCAATTAGAAATATTAGAGGATATGTGGGTAACTGAAGCTACAGAGCCACATGTGTCAGAGTAGAAGCTCATTAGCCACTGGTCACTTGTGATGATCCAAGTTTGTTTATGGACAACTCTATGGAAACCTCAAGATTCTACTAAATGGTAATTGGTTTGTGGGAAAATGATGTCATAAATTGTGGCAGTTGAATGGTATGAAGTAGTCAATCACAATGTATGATTCTGAACCAGTAACTGAGATTGAGTAGAGAGCAGCAGGATATGTTTAACAGCTGCTGAATGGTTAGGCTTTAGGGAGTGTCTGCAAGGCAGACACTTTTCCCCAATGTTGCTTACCAACATTCATTAATAAAGTTATTTGTAATTTGTCCATTATATTTCACATTCCAATAGATGTTTTGTTGTTGTTTTTGGACTTTTTTTGGGGGGGGAGGTTGGTTGTGGGGTTTGAACAGGGCCTGGGTGCTGTCCCTGAATGATTTTTTCCCTCAAGATTAGTGCCCTACCACTCTGAGCCAAAGCTCCACTTCTGGTTTTCTAGTAGTTAATTCAAGATAAGAGTGTCAGACTTTCCTGCCCAGGCTAGCCTAGAACCATGATCCTAAGATCTCAGGTTCCTGAGTAGCTAGGATTATAGGCCTGATCGACCAGCACCTAGCCAGTAGTTACTATTTTAATTATATATTGCATGTACAGTTAATGTGCTTGAGGAAGAAAGAAAGGGACTGTAATAACCAGCGGAGCCGATAAGTCAGTGTGGCCCTGTGGCCGGCCACTGGAGGGGGTGGGGCATCAAGCCCCACATGGTGAGCTGCCTGTTGGATTGGGGGAGGAGCATGAATGGCCGTTGGAAACCATTAAGCAGATGAAAACGTTGGAGTAGGGGAGGGGAGCAACCTATATATAGGCTGTTTGTTCCTAGCCAGGAGTAAAGAGCAACAGGGAAGTAGGGAGAAAGACAGCAGGAGGGATAAGAAAGCCTGTGGAGCAGAGCAGGGCAGGCCTGTGGAAAGCAGGGCAAGCCTCCTGGAGAAGCCATTTGGGGCCTTCCTCTAGAGAGGCCTGTGGAGAGGCCCTCCTGGAGCAGATGAGGGCAGGCCTGTGGAGAGTGGAGAGGCCTGCAGTGGAGGAGGAAGGGAAGAAAGGGAAAAGCCTTCCTCTTTGGAGGTTTGGAGCTTGGGAGCTTTGGAGGTCTGAGGTTTGGAGGTTTGCAGACCAACTAATAAAGGTCGGGGCTGCCTATTGGAGGTTTGGAGGTTTGCTGGTGGAGGCTGCTATTGGTTCTGGGTATCTAGCCCAGGACAAGGTAGTCGCACGCCCCCTTTCTGGTATAGTGTAAATAAAAATTTTTGTCACCTTTAACCATGCCTCAATAGATTGTCTTGCTCTTTAGAGGTCATAATTAACATACATAGATCCTCAGACCTCAGCCTCCTGAGTAAATAGGATTACAGGTATATGTCACCAAGGCCTGGCTGATACTGGACTTTTTGCTCAAGGCTATTACTCTAATAAGCTTCAGGTTTACTTACAGGATTTTATTTATTTATTTATTTTTTGGTGGTTAATTGGAGATAAGAGTCTCAGGGACTTTACTCCATGGGCTGGCTTTTTAATTTGATCCTCAGATCTCAGCTTCTGGGTAGGAGGATGACAGGCATGCATGACACACCAGTAAAGAATTCTTTGCTACTTGGTTGAAAAACAAGGGTAAGTTCCTTGAGAACACCTTATAAGAAATGTTGAGGTTGAAGGCAATTTTCTTCTAGATTCTTTTTTTTTTAAATTTCTTGGGCTGGGCTGGGCTGGACTGGGCTAGGTTGGACTGTTACCTTTTCTGGTCTCTCTTTTTTCTCTCACCATCATTTTAGGAATTGTTTCTTGGAGAAACCTTGATTTGGAGCTTGAATTCAGGGTCTAGGTGCTCTCTCTAAACTTTTTCTCTCAAGGATTGACCCATAGTTTGAAGTCTGACTTTTGGTTGTTAACTGGATATAAGAATATTTGGGACTTTCCTACTTGGCATGGCTTCATACCACTATCCTAAGACAAGTCTCCTGAAAAGTTATTATTAAGATGTGAGCCATTTGCTCCCTACTAGATTCTGATACTCATGGATATTAATTTCTAGAAGCAGGGGCTCCTATCCAGTGCCCTGATGATTGGAAAATTGCTCTCTGTTTATTAGAAGAAAATATCATAACATGGAACACACAGTTGACTATAGACTTTCCTTCTTCCTGATTTGCAATAACATTTCTTTTGTTCATAATTTGAAACCCAAAGGTCCTTCGGCCAAGCAAATACCCACCCTCTGTCTCTTTCATATGCCCAGTGTACTGAACATATTTTCTCTCTTCTATTAGTGGGAACAGTGTGGCAGTTACTGTAGCTTCCTTCTCCTTATAGCTACTATGGAATCTGGGGTTTCTTGTATTCTCTGTCTGCCATGCTTGGGTGCAAAGTCAGGCAAAAGTGGAGAGTGAAATAGAGAAAGTACACATTGGTATAGCACAGAAAAGCTGTAGGGATAGAAGAGAGATTCGTGTGGAGGTTCCCCCCCAAATAAGTCAACACAATCTACCCTCTTTTGTATTAAATGATGTATAGTTCAGTATTTTTGTACAGGAATTTCTATGAATCCTCCCACTTAAGGAAAAAAATTCTTAAAAGACTAAATATTAAAAGCTTCTCTTAGCTGGGGCACCGTTAGCTCATGCCTGTAATCCTAGCTATTCAAGAGGCTGAGATCTGAGGATCATGGTTCAAAGCTAGCCCAAGTGGGAAAGTCTGTGAGACTCTTATCTCCAGTTAACCACCAGAAGACTGGAAGTGGTGCTGTGGCTCAAGAGCACTCACCTTGAGCTGAAGAGCTGAGGGACAGTGCCCAGGCCCAGAGTTTAAGCACCAAGATTAAAAAAAAAAAAGCTTTTCTTTTGTTCAATGTCAAATATCTCATTTGTGCTGTTGATTAGTATCTGTGTAAATTATTGGTTGTTTCAAAGGTTCTTCTTTATCTACTGATTTTCATGTTACTTTTAAGAAATCTAATACTATTAAGACATGTTGCATTTCTTTTTCCTATATTAAAGCTTGAACTCAAAGTTTGGCTACATCCCTGAGCATTTTCCCTTAAAGGTGGTGCTCTACCATTTGAGGCAGAGAGGTCCATTTCTGGCTTTATTTTTATGGTGGTTAATTGTTGATTAGAGGGTCATAGACTTTCTTGCTGGTCTGTTTTTGAACTGTAATCTTAGCCTCCTGAGTAGCTAGGATTACAGGCAGGAGCCACTGGTGCCAGGCTCCAGGCTATTCTCTTTAGTATTATCATTAAGTAGTTGTACAAAGGTGTTTGTTACCTTCAAGACAAAATGTTACATATACATCTGATGTCTCTCACTCTTATTTCCAGAAAACCAAAAGTGGAGCTGTAGCTCAAGTGGTAGGGTGTTGGCCTCAGCAAAAAGCTCAGAGACAGTGCTCAAGCCAAGTTCAAGCCCTAGGACCAGCAGAAAAGAGGAAGGAAGGAAGGAAGGAAGGATGGAAGGAAGGAAGGAAGGAAGAAGGGAGGGAAGGAGGGAGGGAGAGAGGATTGTATTATTCAGAAATACACACACACACACACACACACACACACACACTCACTCTGGGGGGGTCGGTGTGGGGGATGAGTTGTAGGCTCTATTTGAAACCATCTCTATAAAGCTCTTTTATAGTACTAGAGCTAAGATTTGCAAGGCATCAAGTTAGGAAGGAAATAGGATTAAAGTAGAGCAGAGTAAGGACAAACCCTAATCCTGGAGGAAATACCAGAACTTAGTTTCTCAACCTGTCCAACTTTTATAATGTAGAAGATGTCTTGTGCAGGCAAATCTAGTGCCTTTTATCATGATGCTCATCACATAACTAGTCCAGAACTTGGAGACTCAGGGAGGATATAGGGTTAGATCTATCGGTACACATCTGCTTTTTACCTGGATCAACAAGATAAACTAGCCAAAAAAATGATAGTGTGCACTATGTAAAAAGACAAAAAAAATAGTTATTGTTTCACTTGTACCTTACTAGACACCATGCAAAATCATTGTTACGGTGCTCACAACTCTTAACTAGAAATGCACTGGAGAGGAACCCTGGAAAACATAGCTCAACCTAACCACAATGACATATTAAAAAAATTATCAAGTATCACTTGCCAACTAGGTACTCATATGCTCTGTTTTAAAACATAATGAACTACTTGGGTGCCTGTGGCTCATGCCTATAATCTTAGCTACTCAGGAGGGTGATATCTGAAGATTATGGTTCAAAGCCAACCACAGCAGGAAATCAGTAAGACTCTTATATCCAATTAATCACCAAAAGCTGTTACTCAAGTGATAGAACACTAGCCTTGAGCAAAAGAAGCTCATGAACAGTGCCCAGGCCCTGAGTTCATGCCCTGGGACCAGAACAAAAAAATCATATTGAGCCTTTGGATAAAGATGGTAACAAAGTCATATTTCTGCCTCATATGATGCCATTATTCCACAAATATATGCTAACCTTTTTCTCAACAGAATTAAATCTCCTTTCCAATGTTATGTTATTCTTATTCATTTAATTATTCTTTTAGGCCAATCTCATGTCTCTTTTCATAGTTTGTAACTTAAATAGTAAGATACACATCAGCTAATATGAACACATCTTGTGTTGGAGTATAGAAGAGTGGGAGTGAGGAAGATCTACACATAAATGGATAGATAGGATTGTAAAGCCGAATTTGGAAATCCTTACCCAGAAGACCACCAGAGACTGTTACCAATGTAAAAGTAAAGGAGTCTTTATTGCAAGCTCAAGCTTGGTCCTCCACACACCAGGTAACTCGGACGCTGAGAGGCCTAAGCCCAGGGTTATAGCACTTTTTATACACTTTTTAGGGAAGGCAGGGACTTTGCATACATCATAGCATCTTATAACAAATTATTATACATTGCGGGAAAATCATAAAACAATTCTATAGTTTGATTGGTGCACTACAAAGCAGGAAAGAACCAGAAACAGGTTGTTGGTTAGATCAGAGGTCTGACGTACTTTACACTGGTTGGCTTGCACCACAGGGAGTCTCAAGGAGATACAAGCTAAACTGCAGGGTTCCTTTCTCAAACAAACACCATCTGTGGTCTGACTACTGGGTCACCCTGCCCTCCAGCACCTGCCTGCGGTTTTCTCAAGGATTGTTTACGTTCCTAATCACCGGAGAATTGCTGCTTCTGTTCATTCCAGGTCGGGCTCATAGTCAGCTGCATAACTCATACCTCAGAAGATGATCGCTAGCTCAAGATGGAGTCACCCAAGCCTCAGGCTCCTCAGGATCTGTCATTTGAATTTGATGACAGTGGATATTCTGAGAAAGATCTTGGTAGGCAATTTCATGACTGGCTGAATGTCTTAGTGTTACATGTAGAAATCTAGATGGTATAGGTCAGCCTCTCCAGCTGGCCTCTTGATTCAGATCAGAGGGAAAAAATAGGAGACATATAAGACCTCTGCCCATATGTCAGAGCATATTACTTTAGAGTAAACTTTTTTATACGAGTATATGCTAAAATAATTATTAAAAAATACTAAATACATAAACCAGCATCAAACTTGTCTATTATATCTAGTATTATGTGTTGTACATAATTACAAGCACTGTTTTTCTTTTTTTATTATAAAAACTTCCTCTTTAATCTTGAAACATAGAACAACTTTCTTGAATAAAATGGAAAGTTTCCAGTACATTGAGAGAAAATTCCACGAGTTACCATACATACAGTACCCAGTAGGAAAAAATAACCAGTTTACACAATCCCTGGTACAGCCATGGTCTGATTCTTTTTTTTGGGTCCGGTTGCAGGGCCTGAACTCTGGGCCTGGGCGCTGTCCCTCAGCTCTTCAGCTTACGGCTAGAACTCTACCACTTGAGCCAAGTGCCACTTCTGGCTTTTTTCTTTCTTTTTTTTTTTTTTTTTTTTTGCTTATGTGGTGCTGAGGAATCGAACCCCGGACCTCATGCATGCAAGGCAAGCGCTCTACCACTGAGCCACCTTCCCAGTCCTACATGGTCTGATTCTTAAGACGCTTTCTCCCTCTACCAAGTGCTCTGCCGACTTCTGAGATGCCACCCAGCTGAGCTTGTAGCCCACAAAGCGCTCCCCTGGCAGGGCCATGTTGGTGGCTCACTCAAGAAGCAAAGCAGTTTTCAGCACATTCTAACAGTGAATCAAACATGCTTTAAATATCAAAGTGAGAAATAAGAAAGCAGCATAATCATGCTATGAGAAGGATGTTAGAAAGGGCAGCTGTATAAAGCTTGAGATTGAAAATGGTTCTCTAGCTTTGTTTCTTTGGCTTGTTGGGCAGCGGCCTCTGGAGCTGCAAGATGTGAGGTTCTGGTTCATGGATCATATAATGACCCCACCCCTGACTCTGCTGGACACCAAGATTCCTCCATTCAGACTCAGACATCAAATGGGTTTTAGAGACAAGTTTGGCTATGGACTTGGGTAACATTACATGCGGATATTTGAACTCCTCGTGGTTGTATTTATCCGAATAGTAAATTTGTTTACGCAACATGTCCTCTTTGCCAGAAAATTTCCAGCTGTGAGATCCCAACCTCCAAAAACTCCCAGAAGCACGCCTATATTATGTTTTTCTATGACTAGCAACACAGTAGCTTTCTTAACATCAACACCACAACAAACAAAATGCATTGTGTTATGGTATTACAACAGCTACAATGTCACTAGGCAACAGGAATTTTTCAACTTTATTATCATCTTATAAAGCCACTGTCAATGTATTCAGTCCACCCTTGATCAAAACAACAGTATGTTGTTTTGCAAATTTATATCACATTAACGACCAAAACATTTATAACCAATACAATCATTTCTGCTACTGGTCATGTGGTTGTTCTTGGTATCTGTGTGGCTACTGGTCATGTGGTTGTTGATATCTGTGTATAACTCCCTTTGTCTCTCCCCTTTCTCATTTCTCTTTGCTTCCAATTGGCCTTAATTCCTTGCCTAGTAAGTAGCACACAATTAGTGCCACCTGTGGTGGTGGTGTTTTTCTCGACCTTAATCATAGAACACAGGATAACATCATTTTTCCCTGCCCAAGACATGTTCATTCTTGATATAATCTTCATTTACCTCATTGTACAGTCAGAAACACTCAATAGTTAGGGTTAATCACCTCTGCCACTGTTAAAAGTGCTTTCTTTATTTACTGGTCTCAACTTCAAGCTTAATGGAAAAATTGTCATGTTCTTAATGGGAGTATTCCTGCTTTGTGAACTGATAAATCTAAACCAGTAGCTCTCAACTAAGGATGACTCCCCCCTTCCCATCCTGTCCTAAGCAGAGGACATTTAATGATGTGTGAAGACATTTTTTTGTTTCCCGAAACTGAGAAGCAGGTGCTACTGACATCTAGTGGTAGAGGTGGATGCTACTAAACATGCTAAGTGCAATGCACAACAACCTTCAATACAAGAAATTGTCCTGCCCCAAAGGACAGTATCTATCACTGGAAGAGGATAATCTTGCTTTAAATCAGAAGGGTCCAATGTTGAGGAGATAGAAAGTAAAGACTTTTATGGGCATCCTTGGGGATAATATGTAGAGAATTGACTTCCAAGGCTGGGAATGTGGCTTTGTGGTAGAGTGCTTACCCAGTATGCACAAAGCCCTGGGTTCCATTCCTCAGTACCACATACACAGAAAAAGCTGGAAATGGTGCTGTGGCTCAAGTGGTAGAGTGCTAGCCTTGAGCAAAAGAAGCTCAGGGACTTCTCAGGCCCTGAGTTCAAGCCCCAGGACTGGCAAAAATAAAAATAAAGAAAAGAGAAAAAAAGAATGACTACCATTGGTACCCTGGATTTCCAGAGCTACAGATCCTAGAAGAAATAGCATCATTTTTAATGACTGTGTATACCCACAAGGTATTGCACCTTGCTAGTGCTATAACTGAGTCTTCAAAAGACATTGCACTATCTTATGCCAGCTGCTTTCTCTTTTTCTTATTACATATGACAGAAAATTTGCCTTCTCTAACCTTTGTTTTGGTCAGTCATGGGGCTTGAACTCTGGGCACTGTCCCTTAACTCTTCAGCTCAAGGCTAGTGCACTTGAGCTACAGCGCCACTTGCGGGGTTTTTTGGTGCTGGGGAATTGGACCCCGGACCTCATGCATGCAAGACAAGCACTCTACCACTGATCCACCTTCCCAGCCCTTCTCTAACCATTTTTATGTGCATAACTCAGTGGCATTAGTGATATTCATGCTCCCCATTAAATATTTCCAAACTTTTCCATCACTCCAAACAGAAACTCTGTAACCACTGAGAAATAATTCCCTATTTATCATCTCTTCAGTCCCTGCTTACTCCTAATTCACTGTCTATAAGTTTGTCTATTCTAGGAATTTCATATGAATTAGTCTGGCTTATATCACTTAGCATATGGTTTTTGAGGTTTATGTATTTGTATTATATACTCATTCCTTCTCATGGTAAATAAAATCCCTTTTCATGGTAATTAATGTACATTTTGTTTATGTACTAATAAGTTGGTGGACACTGGGCTTCTCTTCCCACTTTTTGGTTATTATGTCTAATAATACAATGAAAATTATTGTACTCATATTTGAGTTCTTATTTTTAGTTATTTTGTTTAAATAGGTGGAAGTGGAATTGTTGGGACATATAATTCATGTTTAGGTCAGATAATTGTATTGTTTTTAGTGGAAGTGAGGTTTTGAACCCCAGGCCTCATGCTTTCTAGGTTGGTATTCTACTTCTTGAGCCACACACCTCAGACCTTTTTGCTTTAGATGTGTTTTCCCAGGGACTGCTTCAGATCACAATCCTCTGTCTATACCTATCTAGTCCTTCAATCTGTTGTGTGAAACCACCATACCCAGCCTTGTGCTTCTGCAAGTCTTGCCCACTTTAATCTCTGCCTGAGTAGCTAGGATTACAGGCATAAACCTTTACACCTAGTACTGCTTTGTAATTATGAGGAACATCATTTACCTATTGCTGTAGAGAAATAATCTCAAAGCTTTGTAGTTTAAAACAATTACTATTGACCTTGTATTCTATGTGAGTCAGGAACCCAGCTATTTCCCAGTGCATCTCGTGAGATTGGAGTCAAAGTATCTTCAGGGAAATGCTTTCCTGGTATACCACTCACATATCTGGCTGTCCACAGATTTCAGGAGCATTTCTTCATGATGACTGGTTTCTCCCCAGACAAGTGATTCAGGAGAGTAAGGAAAAACTGCAGTGGTATTGGTTATGCCCCATCACTTTAGCCACATTGTATTTGTTAGATGTGAAAGCACTTTAGACACACTGTGTTTGTTAGATGTGAGAGCTTTTGAAGGGCTTTTTAGAATTACTAAACAGAGGCTGGGAATGTGGCTTAGTGGTAGAGTGCTTGTCTAGTATGCATGAAACCCTGGGTTCAATTCCCTAGTACCACATAAACAGAAAAAGCCAGAAGTAGTGCTGTGGCTTAAGTGGTAAGGTGCTAGCTAGTCTTGAGCAAAAAAGAAGCTCAGGAACAGTGCCCAGGCCCTGAGTTCAAGCCCAGGACTGGCAAAAAAAAAAGAATTAGTAAACACATTTTTCATCCCCACACTATTTTTTGAATTTTTAAGTTCTCTGTGTGTATGAATATGTGTGTGTGTGTGCGCGCGTGGGCACGCACATACATGTTCACCTGGGTGCTGTCCCTGAGCTTTTTTGCTCTGGACTAGTTTAATTGGAGATAAAATTCCACTGACTTTCCTGTTAGGGGTGGCTTCAAACCTTCTAGTCTCATGCACTTTGGGAGCTACAGGTTATGATGCAGATATGGAAAAACTCTAGAATACCATGACCAACCAGTCCAGAAGATGACCCTGAAATGGCATCAAGAATCCCAATCATGGGGCTGGGAAGGTGGCTCAGTGGTAGAGTGCTTGCCTTGCATGCATGAGGCCCTGAGTTTGATTCCCCAGCACCACATAAGCAAAAAGAAAAAAAGCCGGAAGTGGTGCTGTGGCTCAAGTGGTAGAGCGCTAGCCTTGAGCTGAAGAGCTGAGGGACAGCACCCAGGCTCAGAGTTCAGGCCCCACGACCGGACCCCCCCCCAAAAAAAAAGAATCCCAATCACAAAGAACCTATTAAGGGGATAGGCCCCCAATTTCCTAAGCTATATGCATTTTGCCAAGAAGCACAAGAAGAAAGGCTTGAAGATGCAGACAAACAATGCCAAGGCTTTGAGTACATATGCTAAGCCTTGATTATCAAGACTACTGTAAAACTCAGGTTAATAAATACAAGATTCTAATGGGTACCAGCCACAAGCTCCAACAACTTGCTTATGTCCTACAACCAAGCTTGAGAAGTGTGTTCATGACTACATTGCCAAGTCACAGGTGCTGTTGGCAAAATGCCAAGGCTCAAACCAAGACCCAGGTTCAGGCTCCAGTTCATGCTCTCAAAGGTGTCTGTGCCTTTGTCTGCCAATGGAAGAAAACACAATGATGTGACCTCCTAGCTACTGGGGGGGGGAGGGGCACGCACGAGGGAGGGGGGAGGGGCGTCCTATGTTGTTTCTGCAAATTAACTCAGGCAAGATCTGTAATGAAGACTGGAATCATCTGGAGTTTCTTCAGTTCTCTACTTTCCCTGAATCTGTGGTCAGCTGTGTGTTGACTTGGTGACTTTATTTTTATAGGGTTGCAGGCAGTTGCTTGCTTCCATTAGTCTTATCCCTCCTAGGTCCGTTTCTCCCTTATCTTCAGCAGAGTAGCCAGGCTTAAAGTCTTGAAGAGGGCATTTCAAAAGACAAAGTATGTATTATTAGTATGCCCTCCATCTCAGGTCTCAGCCCTTCCCCCAAAACCAGTTGATCTGGCCAGGCTTAACTGCAAGTGGCCTTCAGCCCTGGCTGTTCCCCCCACTTTACTTCCTGAAGTCAACATGTTATCCCTAGCCCCCAGCTGCATCCGAAAACCCCACCCTGGCGATGTGCCACTTCCCACCCCCAATAAAATTTTCCTGCCCCAGTCCCCTGGCTATAAAAAATGCCCCTAACCAAAGGACAGGCACCATTTCTCCCTCTCCTGTGAGGGAATTGGCCCTGTCAGTCCCTGCTGACAATACACTCCTTTTGCTGTTTGTGACTATGTCTGTGTGGCCTTCTGGGATGGTGGCTTTCAGGCAGTTTGGAACTTGATTCTGTTAGAATCAACTCAGATTGAACAAGATATGAACTAGGCTTGGGGCATGCCCGCAACCCCAGTGTACTGGAATGTGGTGACTTTGAGGCTACACAGCAAAATCAAAATGAAAAATAAAGCTGGAAGCCAGGCATGGGTGGCTCACACCTGTAATCCTAGCTACTCAGGAGGCTGCGATCCGAGGATCGTGGTTTGAAGCAGTCCAGGCAGAAAAGTCCCTGTAAGATTCTTATTTCCAATTAACCACTCAAAAACTTAAAGTGGTGCTGGGGCTCAAGTGGTAGAGTACTAGCCTTGAGCACAAAGAAACTCAGGGACAGTGCCCAGGGTTCAAGTCCCACAACCAACAACAACAAAAAGTTGGGCACAGATGGCTCATGCCTGTAATCTTAGCTACTCAGGAGACTCAGATCTGGGAATCATGGTTTGAAGTCAGGCTGGGCAGTAAAGTCTGTGAAACTCATCTCCAATAAACTACTCAGAAAAAAAGCTGGAAATGGCATTGTGGCTCTCTACAGCACTAGCCTTGAGTACAAAGAGGCTCAGAGACAGTGCCTAGGTCCTGCGTTCGAGTCCCAGGACTGGAAAAAGGAAAAAAAATTAATAATTAAAATTTTAAAAGGTGGGCTGGACACTGGGGTTCATATCTGTAGTCCATCCAGGAGGCTGAGATCTTAGGATCATAATTCCAAACCAGCCCTGACAGAAAAGTCCATGAGATTCTAATAGCCAATTAACCACCAAAAAAATTGGAAGTCAAGCTATGGGTCTTATGGTAGAGTACTAGCCTTGAGCAAAAAAAGCTTCAGAGACAGTGTCCAGGATCTGAGTTCAAAGCCCAGGACTGGCACATACACACAAAAAGAGAAATAAACATAAAAAATTTAAAAAGTTAAATGGATTCTACCTCCTTATGAGAGGCAATACAAAAATTTATAACAGAAGGTGTGGACACAGTGAAGACTGGTGCATACTGGGCCATTTTTGAAATGAATCAACCATATACATTGGTAGCTTTTCATACGTATTCACCTGAAAATGATGGTGTCTGATGCCTTTGCAAGTCAAATTTTCTTTTTTCTTTCCATTAACCCAGTTTCCTTTTGTGTCTATCTTTTGCTCTATTCTTGAGTTTTTATATCAAAAGTATGTTTGATAATAGTTATATCGTATTTTCCTTTAAGACAGACTTAGTCATCCTCTCAAATTTTTCCTTTAATGCTTAGTAACAATTCAAGTACAAAAGTAGGTGATTGTGGGCTGGGAAGGTGGCTCATTGGTAGAGCGCTTGCCTTGCATGCCTGAGGCCCTGGGTTCGATTCCTCAGTACCACATAAACAAAAAGAAAAACGCCGGAAGTGGTGCTGTGGCTCAAGTGGTAGAGCGCTAGCCTTGAGCTGAAGAGCTGAGGGACGGTGCCCAGGTCCAGAGTTCAGGCCCCACGACCGGACCCCCCCCCCAAAAAAAAGTAGGTGATTGTTTAACACCAGGAAAAGTAGAATTCCCCTGGAGAAGATGTCTGGTTTCAAATAATTTCTTTTACTTGTCTGCAAAAGGTCCTGGATTCATACCAAGAATTAAAAGCAAGTCAAGTTTCTATTATTGACCCAATAAAATAGATTGAGGCTTTCTTTCTACTATTCCCTGCTTATATTCAGTCAAACAGGAGCAACTTCCTATCTGTCCAACGAGATCAATTTTCCCTCCTTTTTTAATTCTCTACTTGGAACGCCTATTTACCCTCAATTTCATCCAACTCTAAGGAAATTATCTCAAGAAAGCTCAAATCTACCCCCTTTCACAAGTAGCCTCCCCAACGTGATGTGCCTCTTCCCCTTTCTGAATCATTGTAGTATTTAGGACCTTTCAAACGGACTTTCTTGCCTCCAACATATTTACGTATTCACTTTTCTGTTACATATCTATGCGTCGGTTTACTCCTGTGAAAAGCGTGCAAGATGATAGTACCTATTTTACACAGCTGAAGCAAGTATTCAAGTTAGGTAAAATTTAAAATAGAAGGAACTGCAGTGGGGTGCTCAAGCAGATATTAACTATCATTCCTTAGAAGCACTATGATTGCTGCTGAAGAATTTTCACGAAAGTGAAATAAAAAGAACCTTATGGATTCTTCCAAAATCCTACCAGATTCCGGCGCAGGACAGAAATGCGCAGGAGCCCCCGCCCCGAAGTGGAGGGTGCCTGCGTAGTGAGCGGCGATTGGCGGAGCGAGAGCGTGGAGAGCGGCGCGGCGCATGCGCGGGGCGGAGCCTGCGGGCCTCGGCAAGGCGCAGCGTTCTGGCCCTCTGGTGACGGCTCAGGTGTTCCCTGGTGTGCGAGGCCAGACCACGTTTCTGGGTCATGGATTTTGAAAATCTGTTCTCGACCCCTCCCAACCCGGCCCTCGGCAAGAGAACGGACTCTGAGGAGAGGTGATCCCACATCTTTCATCCTCTGAAACCAGGGACCCCGGCCGGGCTCCGCCCTTTGGATCCTAGTGAAGCCGGCGTGCGGGGCTGGTGGGCGGCCCGGGGCTGGGGCTGTCCACGTGGAGACCGGCCGGGTGCGGGGACGAGCTGGAGGGCGTCCCAGGGACCGGGACGCCGCGGCCAGGGCGGGCGAGAGCCTGGGCCGCGAGGAACGCGGGAGTGGGTGCGGAGGAGAGCAGGCTGCTCTCTCCCGGCCTCGGCTCCCAGGGAAACCCGTGCCCTTGTGATTGTCTCCCGTAAGCGCAGGTAGACAAAGGTCCTTTCGAGGTTTCCGCGGATAAGACTAGGCTATCTTACTCTTTGTGTGTAGTAAGGACAAGTTCATTAGACGGTGAAGGATGAATAGTGAGAACCCTGCTAATTAGGGATCAGTGGACTCCAGAGACCAAAATGAAGCCACGAACGCCATTTCCATTTAATGTTTCTTTTCCATTGAACCACAGCTCCAGTAAGTGTAGACATCTTAAAGAAGGTAGCAGAGGAAAAGCCTCCTTGATGACTGACGGGTAGGTGATATTGGAGTCCGAATCTGAACGAGCATAGGACGTTGACATCCAGGGTTGGAAGGAGTGCCTTTGCGTAAAGGTCCTGAGGGATGTGATTGTAGCCAGCGTGACGTCTGGAATGGAGTGAAATAGTAGGATCTGAGGTCTGACAATTACTGGGAGGAACGTGGTTTTTACTCTGAATAAGACAGGCTCTTGGAGGGTGTTTAGCAGGGAGTGACATTATCTGTCTTAGCTTTATAGCAGGGTCACTTTTGAGAGTAGAATGGAGGGGAAGGAGAGCAAGAGCAGCTGGGATCATTTAGTACCAAGAAGCAATCAAATACGGGTATTTTTTTTTTGAAGAGGAGTCAATATCCACTTGACTGTTTAGGAATAGCTGTTTAAAATAGGATTCTGTTTCATAGAAATGGAGTTCAGTGTTGGATTTGTAAGATAGGTCTAGTAGATACCCAGATGAATATGCTAAATAGGAAACTGGCTTGATTGGATTTTAAAGGGAGAGATCTGGGTTGGGGACTTGGATATTGAAACCAAGTACATGTAGATGATAGTAGAAGCCATGGATTGGAAAGACATCCCCCAAAATGAGAGTAGAGGCAAAAGAGCTATAAGGTCTAAATGCATTTTAGAGTTGTAAAATTGAGGAAACAACCAAGAAGTTGAAGGGTGAGAGACTGGAAAGGAAGCACTCACTATTCCTGATGCTGCCATAGTATGTGTTTTACAGGTGTGAGGGTGATCCCTTCTGACCCATCCTATTCATCAATCAGTAAGGTAATGTAAGGACAGAGTAGGGACCTTCACAGAGTGGTGAATGTGGAGAGCAGTGAAAACTAACAAACTAACAAGGTGTGGTATAGGGCATGCATTTATTTTCCATTGCTGTGTATGTTTCAGGTGTTCTTGGGCTAATGTTTCAAATATCAGGTAATCACACAATGTCTAACATGGTCAGCTTTCATTCCTATAAGCCTGAAAACATCTTCACATTTAGACATGTGTCTCCCCAAAGGGAACCCTGAACTCAATCTGAAATACCTTTCTGTTTTATATTCCTTATTGTTTGCTAACCCTGAACATGACTTTAGATCATGTCTCCCACTGTAGATGACTTACCATACTATGTTGAAGTTGCCTTTATGTTTTTCTCCAAGGAGATAAAAATCTCTTGGAAGTATGGACAAGGTCTGTCTTTTTCTCTCCCCCCCACCCCCCCATCAGTCATGGGGCTTGAACTCTGGGTCTGTGTGCTGTTCCTGATTTCTTTAGCTCAAGGTTAGGGCTCTACCACTTGAGCCACAGTGCCTCTGGTGGTTAACTGGAGATAAGAGTCTCATGGACTTTCCTGCCCGGGCTGTCTTTGAACCATGATCCTTAAATATCAGCCTCCTGAGTATCTAGGATTACAGGTGTGAGCCACTGGTGCCTGACTAGGTCTTTTTCATTGTTCATTGTTGTATGTAGCCTAAGATATGAGACCACAGCCTGGTATGTGATAAATATTCTATACTTGTTGAGTGAATAGAATGATGGATGATTGATGAATCTACTAATTCTTCAATGTTAAGGTTGCAATCTAAAATTTTCAATGTTATAGGTTATTCATAAACATTGATATCTACTGCTCAGAATGAGTTGGTGCATTATTTGTCTGCAGTATTTGGAGAAGTGCTTATTTTTTTGTTAGTTTGGTTGGTTGGTTTTTTGTTCCTTACTCTGGGGCTTGAATTCAGAGACTTGCACTCTTGGTTTGACTCTTTCAGTCAAGGCTGGCCTACTTCCACTTGAGTTACATCTCCACTTCTGGATTTTTGCTTGTTAACTGGAAATAAGAGTTTCATGGACTTTGCTTCCCCTGACTGGCTTTGAACAGAAAGCCTCAGAGATCAGCTTCCTGGGCAACTAGGATTATAGGTGTGAGTCACCAGTGCCAGCTGGAGTATATTTGGAATTTGAAATTTTATTGAGAACACATTAAAGTCAATCCAAGGAATGACTCTTAATCCTATGGTATGAACCCTTTTTATATTGGAGAAAGCCTTTTGTATTACTTAATTTTTTTCTTTTTCTGCAGAACCAGCAATGAAAAAGATGACACCAAACTTAAAGAAACACAAGGAGGGAAAGTCAAATGGAAAGTAAAACTGAAGTCTGAGAAAATTCCCAGAAAAGTAAGCTTAAGTTAGCATATTAGAAAAACAGCTACAAATGGGTGTTTGTGGAGGTCTCATTTGTGTCAGTTTGTCAGCATTTCCAACCTTGTTACTTGTATGAGGGATTCTTGTTCACATTTTTTAAAAGACATTGTCATTGAGTGTGAACTGTTTTTAGTAATTGACTTTATTTTGACTTTTCCCTGCACCAGATGAATACTTTACCATTGTTTTAACAGGTTGATTTTCCTCTTTTTTGTGTTATCTGTCCTGGGGCTTGAACTCAGGACCTGGGTGTTGTCCCTGAGCTTTTGTTCTCAAGGTTAGTACTACTTTAGCCACAAAAAGAGTCAGATTTTCCTGCCTAGGCTACTTTGAACAGCAATCCTCAGATCTCAGCCTCCTTAGTAGCTAGGATTGCAAGTGTAAGTCACCAGTGCCTCGTGATTTTTCCTATTTTTTTTAATTAAAAATTTTTTTTGGTGGTTATTTGTGTTTGAACTCAGGGCCTTGGTGCTATCCCTGAGCTGCTTTTGCCCAAGGCTAGCACTTTACCATTTGAGCCACAGCTTCATTTCCAGCTTTTTTTTTTTTTTTAATTTTTAGTAAAGATAAGAGTCTCCTAGACTTTGCTGCGCAGAACGGCTTCAAATGCAATCCTCAGATCTCAGCCTCCCAAATAGCTAGGATTATAGGTGTGTGCCCCTGGCACCTGGCTTTATCATTAAGTGGTTGTGCAAAGAGGTTACAATCATAAGTTGGGTTATGAATACAATTAATCTTAATGGATGTCACCCCTTTTTATCATTCTTGACCATTTCTCCCACTACCACCCCTACCCTGAAGTTATGTAGTTCAGTTTTTACATAATGTACATTGAATATAATGACTGTATTTGCTCAGTCCCCCTACCCTCTTTTTTTTTCTTTGTTTTAATTAAGGTCAGATAGAATCTGGAGCATTTTTACACAGGCTGGCTTCTGTCCTTGCTCCTCAATCTTCTAAGTCCTTTCACCTCTCTACCTATGCCCTCCACCTAGCTGGGATCATAGGTATGCACAACCACATACACCTGATTTGTTGCTAACTTTTTGCCCAGGCTGGCTTTAAATTGCAGTCTTCCTAAGCTGTATTTCCTAAGCAGCTGGACTTACATAGGTGACCACAACCTCGACTATTTTCTTACTTTTGAAATGGATAGTAAACTGTTTCAAAACTTCTAGGGCTGGGGATTTGGCTCAAGAGGTAGAATGCTTGCCTAGCTTGCAATGAGGTCTTGAGTTCAAACCACAGTTCCACCCTCTTGCCCCTTCATCCTCCCCAAAAACATGTAAAATTCTTTCCTTGCAAATTCAAGTGAGGTTTGTTTGTTTTTGTTTTGGCTAGTCCTGGGGCTTGAACTGAGGGCCTGGGCACTATCCCTCTACCACTTGAATCACAGAGCCACTGCTGCCTTTTTCTGAGTGGTTTATTGGAGCTAAGAGTCTCATAAGATAAGACTTTCCTGCCCTGGCTGGCTTTGAACCAGGATCCTCAGACCTCACCCTCCTGAGTAGCTAGGATTACAGGTATGAGCCACTGGCCACCAGCTCTAGGAAGTTTTTTAAGGGCTTTTGTTTACTAAGTTAGCCAGATTTAAAGCTTAATACCTGTATGTAGTTCGGGAGGACTGCCATAGCCAAGTATCAGCAATTGTTATCTTGGGGTTCTACAGGCTGGAAGTAGAAGTAAGTCTGAAAGCAAGGTATTACAGGATTGGTTCCGTTTGAGGTCTATGAGGCAGGATCTGTTTCAGGCCTCTCCCTGGCTCCTGGTGGATTGCTGGCAATCTGTATTCCTAGGCTAACAAAAGCATGGCCCTGTCTTCTGTTTGTATGTTCTCATGGCATTTTTCATCTGGGCCTAAATCTGTGTGAAAACTCTTTTTATAAAGACACTGGTTACACTGGATTAGGCCCACCTTGATGACCTCATCTTAGTTACATATGCAGTGGCCTGATCTTCCAAATAAGATCAGTTTGAGCTACTGGGGGGGGCTAGAATCTTGAGGACTCAGTTTACCCGACAACAAAACTGCTCTGCTTCTTGTGCTTCTCCTTTTAGTAGATTCTTTTTTAATTTGTGAATTTTAATGTGCTACAGAAGAATGGGTTCATGTAGTCAGTGAAACTCTTTAAGACATAATAGGCTTTATAGTAGCATCTGGGATAGATGATGTAGCAGGAACAGCATTTTACCTCCTGGAGAAACTACTCAGCTATCCAGGTAAATAACTTTTGCTTTTGGGGCATTCGTGGTTGTTATAGTCAAGAGCTGAGGTTAACATAGAAACTGTACCTTCAGCCAGGCGCTGGTGGCTCACGCCTGTAATCCTAGCTACTCAGGAGGCAGAGATCTGAGGATTGCGGTTCAAAGCCAGCCCGGGCAGGAGAGACCATGAGACTCCTATCTCGAATAAACCACCAGAAAACCGGAAGTGGCGCTGTAGCTCAAGTGGTAGAGCTCTCGCCTTGAGCTGAAGAGCTGAGGGACAGCGCCCAGGCTCAGAGTTCAAGCCCCACGACCAACCAAAAAAAAAAAAAAAGAAACTGTACCTTCAATTTTCCACGATATGTGGGGAGGGTTATCGTGCTTGTTTTGGGGGGCTTAGGTTTTTTTTTTGTTTTACTTAAGGCCTCATGCTTACTAACTAGACTGGCATGGTACCATTATTGAACTACACTTTCACATTTACTCTTCATTGACCTAGGAGAGGAGCTAGTGGATTTTAGAATGTGAGCAGCTTTAGTTTTTTTGTAATGCCTAACAGTATCCCAAACTATTTCTACCAGTTTTTATTCTCACAGGCAGTTTATGAGAAAATACATTTCTGTTGCTTTGTTATAGAAGTGCTTAGTATTGCCACCCTTATTTTTTGTCATCTTCAATGACCTTGAACTTGTGACATTATGTGCACAGAGTTCAACATAAATCATAAATGGAGGTTTTTTTGTTGGTGGTGTTAGTTTTTTGTTGTTTTGTTTTTCTTTGGTTTTTGTTTTTTTGTGGGTTTGTTTGGGGTTTTTTGCTTTACTAGGTTTGAACTTAGGGCTTCACCCTTGATGCTCTACCATTTGAACCTTGCTCCCAGTCCTTTTACCAATTTATTTTTTCACATAAAGTCTTGTGTATTTTACTAGGGTCAGGCTAGGACCACCAATAACCTTTGTAGCTGGTATTACAAGCATGCCAACTGGCTTGTTTGTTTATTACCAGTCCTGGGGCTTGAACTCAGGCCCTGGGCACTGTCCCTGAGCTTCTTATGCTCAAGGCTAGCACTCTACCACTTGAGCCACAGCACCACTTCCGGCTTTTTCTGCTTATGTGGTACTGAGGTATTGAACCCAGGGCTTCATGCATGCTAGACAAGCACTCTACCATTAAGCCACATTCCCAGCCCCTGGCTTGTTTATTGAGATGGGTTTTTGCTGTCTTTTGGCCTGGGCTGGCCTCCTTCTATGATTCTCCTTTTCTGCCTCCCAGATAGCTGGGAGTGAGCCACTATTGCCCAGCCATTTTTTAAAAATGTTTTTTATTGTAAAAATAGTATACAGAGGGGTTACCTTTACATGAAGAAGGTAATGAGTACCTTTCCTATTGAGAATTGTTACCTCCTCTTTTGTTTTTCCCCTACCATTCCCTCCCTAACCCCCCCCACCAAGTTGTAAAGTTTGTTTTCAACATAGTGTCTTGTTCCTGTCATTGTTACAATAGGTCAGCCTGTATCCTTGTTTCAGCATTTTGTTATTTCCCTTCCTCTCCCCAAATTAGAAAAGTGTAAACACAAGATACAGGGCACCAATGTCAAATACAGTGAAAACAGGGGTTATACTGTCGGGGAAGAACATACAAGAGAAACAAATCACATCGTACATTTTAGGTACATTAAAAACAATAGTAAGAAAGAAAAAAACAAGTTGTGTCCCTATCTTGGGGTTCATTTCACTTAACATCATCTTATATGGCCATATGTACAGAGCTTTTGACCTTTTCTGCTTGTCCTAAACTTATACTAGTTATTGCAAATAAGGGAAACCATGGGACCTATGTTTCTTTGGGCCCCAGCCATTTTTTAATAAGAGATTATTCTTTGTGGGGTGACCATTTGTTTAAAAATCAAAGTTTCCATTCCAAATTGATTGTAAAGATTCATCTGTTGCCAGGTGCCAGTGGCTCATGTCTATAATCCTAGCTATTTAGGAGGCTGAGATCTGAAGATTGTGGTGTGAAGCTAGCCTGGGAAGCAAAGTCCATGAGTCTCTTTATCACCTAAAAGCTAATTTCTCTAGTACTTTGTTGCATCCTGGAGCTGCTGCAACTCAAAGTGACTCAAAGTAATAGAGTGTTAGCCTTGAGCCAGAAAAGCTTAGGGACAGTTCCAAGGCCATACGTCCAAGCCCCAGGACTGGCACACACATACTCATACACACAAAGGTTCATCTGTTACATTGCTATATAATGAAATCTTAATTCTTTCAACTCTGAAGATGTCTTTTCACTATGGATAGGCACTGCAAATGCTGCTATCAGTTTACCAGCATTTGATTTTAATTAAGCATTTTCATTGGTAGGCATTTGTGGAACTTTGTTGGATTGTTGTTTTGATGTGGTAAAAGTTCAGCTAAATGGACTTCGAATGGCACTTTCGTTTGCCCTTGCCTTAGTCTGAAAGACTACTGCTCAAATGTGGAAACCATATCTGCTGCAAATGAGGATGGGAGTAGACATCTTGTTCGATTTTAATTTTGATTGGCATAGTGATACTGAGCATTTTTGCTCACCTAAGAGCCAAAGTGAACTATCAAAATCATTTGGTTTTAAAATTGTTGGCCAGGGATTTTTCCAATTTCTTCATGTCTGAGCATCTGTTCTTCCCAAAAGGCTGTCTTTATTTTCTTTGAACACATTTCTCAAACTGCTCCAAACATAGTTTAATTAATTCAACATTGATTTTCCTTGGCTATCGAATGAGCTGCTGAGAAACGTAATTTAGGCCTGGGGTGATGACACATTTGTAATTCCAGGAGTCAGATAGCTGAAGCAGGATTGTGAGTCCAAAGCCAGCCTGAGCTATAAAGTAACATCCAATGTTAAAAATAAAACAATTAGATTGTAGCCTTATTTTTAATTTTTATGAGGCAGGAAATCTGTTATGCAATAGCATGATTTAAATCTTCTAATTTCTCTATTTGTTGCATCTTGGGAATAATGAATACTTAATATATATAAATACATATACACACATTTATAGATACATATATATATATATATCGTGTGTGTGTGTGAATACTGGGACTTTAACTCAGGGCCTTGTGCTCTTAGCTTTTTTTGCTCATGGCTATAGTACCACTTGAGTCACATCTCCAGTTAGGTATTGTACTGGTTAATTGGAGATGGAGTCTCACAGACTTTCTGCCCAGTTTGGCTTTAAGCCATGATTTAGGCATAAGCTGCCAATATATTTAGTTTTTTGACAGTACTGTATTATTACATAATACTATAACACTTTGCCATCTCACTCAGCAACAAAGTAATCCATCCTTCACTATGGAGGATTTAGTACCCACATGAGAAGCCTTAGCCTTTACCAGGCATTTCATTCAATTCCTCGGATTAAAGTTACCTCTTTTTTCCTCCAGGGCAATTTTCTAGTTGATTTTGTTCTGGTGTCAAGGAAGAATTTATTGCAATAGCTTAGTCTGTTTTTGTAGCATTTTAAGTTCCATTTTTCAGACTCCTAGTCCACCTTCCAGAGCACAACTTTCTTTGTCAAACACTTTGTTACTAATGAGTATACTTCATGCCCAGTGTGCATATACATGTGTGCACGCACACACACACAAATAAATCTATGAATACCTTTATTGCTGTGGAATGTCAGGAAGCCATCCACTACTTCAGCAAAGCATCCTGAGTCAAGCCAAAAAAAAAAAATACTACTTTAGACTTGTTTACAAAAAGCAAGGAAATATAACATGTATGACCCTACTGTCCAGTGTCAAGAATGATCAATTCATGGCAGATACTGTTTCTTTTCTATAATTAGGTTGTTTTGAATATCACTTTAATATTGAAATTTTAATTTTTGCTTAGCTTAGGCACTTTGGAAACTCTACAGCATCACCAAAGAGTTTACAATACATAAAATCAAGAAGTAAGGACTATGATACATATAGTGACAATGACATATGTAGTGAGGAACAGGAAGATAACTTTGCCAAAGAACTTCAGCAGTATATACAAGCTAAAGAAATGGCAAATGCGGCTCAGACTGTGCCATCTCCTGAAGAACCTATGAAGACAGAGGGAGCAAAAGATCGACAGCAGGGTAAGTGCCAAACTGCTGTGTGATTTAGAGTTTATCCAGAGAGACAGTCCCTTGTTTAGGGGGGCTTTTCTCCTGCACTTTATCTAAAAATAAGAATAGATTTCTATGGATCATTATACTAGAAGTGAACTTGCTTGATGATAGACCATACCTGAGACGTGGTTATTTGCAAGAGAACCTGAGGATGGAGAGGCAGTAGGTAACTTATCAGAGGCCATAGTTAGAATATCTAATTCTTGATCCATGCATATAGGAAGGATGAGATGTGTCTCTTTGTGTTGCTGTCCAAACTTAAAAGAATTGACTAGAAAGATACATATATCAGGCTATAGTTCAGAAATATATTTTTTTCTATTGTAACAGTGGCATCTAGCCATAGATATGAGAGCAAAGACAATTGTAAGTGGAATTTTTGTTACCTTTTTACTTCTTTTCCTCCAGGTGTTTCTTTTTTTTTGTCTGAGATGGGATTTGAACTCTTGATCTGATGCTTTTGTTCACTTGACTAATGCTGTACTACCTGAGCCAGGCATGCAAGTGTTTTTTTGTTGTTTTTTTTTTGTTTTTTGGGTCCTGAACTCTGGGCCTGGGCACTGTCCCTCAGCTCTTCAGCTCAAGGCTAGCGCTCTACCACTTGAGCCACAGTGCCACTTCCGGCTTTTTTTCTTTTTGCTTATGTGGTGCTGAGGAATCGAACCCAGGGCCTCAGGCATGCAAGGCAAGCGCTCTAACCACTGAGCCACCTTCCCAGCCCCATGCAAGTGTTTTTTATATTCAAAATAACCTATGTGAAATATTTTCAGTGAAAAATCTGACTGATGTCAGAGGTCATTTTAAACATTTGAAGTTTTTTCTTATAGTGCTCTGGCAATTCTTAACTAGATCCATTATAGAGTGACCACTTTAAAAGGTTCTGGCTTAAAAAAAAAAAGAGGTTCTGGCTTATGGCTTGCAAAATTAATTTTGATTAATTATCTTGTTTTGTATTCCTCCTAACAATTCAGGATATGTTATAATTCTGTTTGGAGTCTCTAACAGAGCTTCTAAAAAGGAAAATTAGTATCATACCCATTATTCTCCACTGAACTGAAGAGAACTTTTTCTGGATGATTACAATATATACATACTTCTTAAAATTAAATGGATACTTTTTAGTTGTTCAAAAATTAACTTTGTTGTTTTTAGCTGCTAAACAAAAAAATAAAAATCTTAAAGCTGGTAATAAGAACAGCAAACAGAAGAAACTGAAGCGCAAATGGCCAAGCACTGGAAACAAAGGATCTGATGCCTTACTGAAGAACAGGGGCCCGCCCAAGGAGGTAATGAGTCACAAGCAAACATGTGCTATGTTTGTAGGATGCTTACATACTCCGGGATTTCTTTCTTGATAAGTGCTAAGTCACAGGATGAGGGCCAAACATCCCCCAAACCAAGGGTTATCTGGAGGTGGATAGCCTCTTACCATTAGTAAACTCTGTAACCTTCCTTGTTACCATTGCAAAAGCCCTCTCACACATTAGCCCACACCCATTTGGCAGCCTTAATATTTTTCCTATTGTCCCTGAATGCAGCTAACAAGCCCCTTAAGTTTTGAATATTCTGCTGATGATTATGGAACAATGGAAAACCAAAGATAAAATAGCCCTGGAGACCTTTCAGAGGACATAGTCTTACAGAGTTTACACTATTGAAGACCCTCTTCTGTTGATTTGACTCCTTCTGAAAACTGAAATTGACTAAGTGTTGGCCTTACCACATCTTCCAACCTCACTTCTGGTATTTTGGTTTTGCTTTGTGGACATTCTTTTTTGCTATGCATATGTGCTAAGGATAAGACAATAAATGACTCCTGGACTCTTGCTTTTCTGATGGCTTTTCAGATGGATGGCAAGCTTTTGATTAGGCTTGATCAAAGGGGACAAGAAGGAGCAGGACACTAGAAATTCCAAGTATTCGCTGGGCATAAGTGCCTTGTGGTCCCAGCTCCTAAGGAGGCTGAAGTGGAAGTTCCGTATCAGAGTAAATACATTGAGATCCTGTCAGAAACAAAACATGAAAGATTCAAACACATTTATGTAAAATATTCCTGCTTCAGTATTTTACAAGTGAGAAATTTAAAGCCCTCGGGTTCAGGTAAATGCCCATGGTCACCTAGAGCCAAACAGGGCTTAACTTGTCATCCTAATCCCTGCTCAGTGTTACATTAATTTAGGATTATGCAACCAAAGCTAACAGCCCTCCTACCAGAAGAACAAATTCTTAAGGTATATATTCAACTTTAATAACAATCAAATAAAACTAAAGGTTGAAACTGAGACATTTACAGGACATTTTGGTGAAATAATTGAATATTTTTGCAAATCTCATTACATCAGAGACTGCTTGTTGGCTCTCTTAATTGCACATACCTTATCCCTAAAATCATATTTACTAATTGATACATGAAAGTTGTAAGCTTTACCATAACTTAACACATTAAACATAGTTGTTTAAGCTGGGCACCAGTGACTCAAACCTGTAATCCTAGCTACTCAGGAGACTTGAGATCCGAGAATTGCAGGTCAAAGCCAGCCTGGGTTGGAAAGTCTATGAGAATCTTATCTCCAATTAACACCAAAAAGCAAGAAGTGGATCTATGGCTCAAGTGATAGAACACAAATGGTCAGGGACAGTGCCTAGGCCCTGAGTTCAATCTCCAGGACCATTGCACACACAAAAAAGTAGTTGTTTCAGAGGAGTTAAATGTATTTTCAAGTTCCCTTTACGCTAAAAAGTGAATATAATATATAGTATATATTGTATTAGTTATATTACTTACAACCTGTTTATACCTTTATCACCATCTCTTAAGGGTATATTTCTAATATGAGCTGGACAGTTACCACCACCCACACCTCCTAAGTGTCTCATTGAAACTGTAGCTTTTTCACCACTTTTGTTGATCTCATGGTTCCCAGCTTTGTCTCCATAATTCTAAAGATCTCTGCTTTTAGACTTTACTTGGGTTTTATTTTTATTTTTTCATTCATTTTTTATTACATAATGGCAAACTGTAATAAAATACTCAAGTTTCACACACAAATATTGAATGATGGAATGCTGATGAAACTAACAAAATATTACAAAATTCATGTATAAAAGTCCCAGTCTTTCACCTAAAGGCCATTTAGAATACACACCTATTTTTCTTTTCTTTGAGATCCAGTCTGGCTGTCACCTAGGTAGCTTCATGCTTGCAATTCTGCCTCCATGTCTTGAGTGCTTGGATTACAGGTATGTGCTTTCACCCCTACTAGATGAGGTACTCTTTGATGTTTTAAAAGTAGTTGAAGATAATCTTATGCAACAGAATAATATATTTGACTGTAATTTTTCTTTTTTTTTTTAACTTTTAAAGGATGGAGAACCTCAAGAGAAGCAGCAACATGTAAGAATGAGTCAGGAATTCATCAACCAGCACACAGTGGAACGCCAGGGAAAACAGATTTGCAAATATTTCCTTGAAAGGAAATGTATTAAGGTATAAATATGTGAGCAAGGGGCTGGGAAGGTGGCTCAGTGGTAGAGCACTTGCTTTGCATGCATGAGGCCCTGGGTTCGATTCCTCAGTACCACATAAGCAAAAAAAAAAAATCCGGAATGGCGCTGTGGCTCAAGTGGTGGAGTGCTAGCCTTGAGCTGAAGAGCTGAGGGACAGCGCCCAGGCCCAGAGTTCAGGCCCCACAACCGGACCCAAAAAAAAAAATGAGCAAATATATACCTAATGCTTTTAACAAAAATGTACCAGAACAAACTGCTGTTTCCATTGGATACTTTTAAATCATACCTAAAGGGGTTTTTTGTTTGGAGGTTTTTTTTTTTGTTTGGAGGGGTTTTTTTTGGTCATGGAGCTTGAACTCTAGGCCTAGGCGCTGTCCCTGAGATCTTCAGCTCAAAGTGAGTGCTCTACCACTTGAGCCACAGTGCCACTTCTGGTTTTCTGGCAGTTAATTGGAGATAAGAGTCTCATGGATTTTCCTGCCTGGTCTGACTTTGAACCATGATCCTCAGATCTCAGCCTTCTGAATATCTAGGATTACAGGCATAAGCCACTGGCGCCTGGCTCATACCTAAAAGTTTTTAAGCTTTTTCTTCCTGGAAAAGATTGTTAGAAAATTGTAGATAAATACTATTTTTTATTTTACAAAGTAGATAATTTTTTTAAAAAGTCTTTGCATTAAAAAATATGTAAGACTTACGAAAATTTTAAGTAGCTATGGATCATGTTGCCTATAAGCTCACTAATTAAGAATTAGACCATATTGCTTCTAAGATCATATTTCTGGAATAATTTGCTTATTTAAATTTTAGTAGGAATTAAATCGTAAAGACATAACTGAGAAGTAATAATTGTCCTTGTTCTTTTTTATGGCCCAGGGAGACCAGTGTAAATTTGATCATAATGCAGAAATAGAGAAGAAAAAGGAAATGTGTAAGTTTTATGTACAAGGATATTGTACCAGAGGTGAAAACTGCCTGTATTTGCATAATATCCTTTATCACAAGATACAGTACCTTTACTATTTATAAATATTTAAATGAACATTTTAAAGATTGAGAGTTTTTAATAAAAGCAGAATTGTAGCTATAGCAAAAGTATCTAAGTCCAAACTTAGTTTCAAAAGTGATTAATTATACATAGTTTTTTTCTCATATACATACATATACATATATACATATATACATACATATACATATATATGCACATATATACATAATTTTTTTTCTTTCTAAGAAAAGACAAGAGTTTTTAGAAAATTTTCAAGTAAATATCCCTTCTTTGCAGTGGGTTCATAAGTCCTTGTTCAGTTCGGAAAGATGTCAGGTTTTTGTGTGAAGTAGACTAATTGATTCTGTATTCATAAGCTACTTCATAAAATAGGCAGAGATTACATAATTTAGAAATACTTTTTCTGTGTGTTCCATACTGTCTAGTGGATGTTTCTTAATAGAAGAGCCTTAGTTACCTAGTGCAAATAGTACGGTATAGAGCATTATAAAAATGAGGACATAGTCATTTTAGGGCAGTAGCACCTTTGGTCACCACAAAATTTGCTATTCAGTTACTGAATACAAGGAATCCCAAATGCCAAATAATAGGCTTTTTTTTTTTAGAAAACAAAATTGAAGATATTAAAAAAACACTTTTAAATAAGCAAATATATAAGGAATCCAGATTTAAAAAAAACATAATGACACTCTGACTTTGATTTACCCTACTTCAGAAGAATAATGTAGAGCTGGGAATGTGGCTTAGTGGCAGAGTGCTTTTCTAGCATGCATGAAGCCCTGGGTTTGATTCCTCAATACCACATAAACAGAAAAAGCCAGAGTGGTGCTGTGTCTCAGGTGGTAGAGTGCTAGCCTTGAGCAAAAGAAGCTCAGGCCCTGAGTTCAAGCCCCAGGACTGGCAAAAACAAAAAACAAAGAATGCTGCAAAATAATCATATTTCTCATTGTATTTAAAACATCTCTTTCCCCACTGCCCTCCTTTTTCTCTCTTTCTCTCTCTCCCTCTCTCTCTCTCTCTCTACATATATATGTGTGTGTATGTGTGTGTGTATATGTATATTCAACATTACAATTATAGATCTCATTTGTAAGAATGGCTGTGAAGGAAATAAGTGTCTTGTGATGGTCTATAAACTTGATTTATGTTATCTTTCTCAAGTTAGATTTTTTTTTTCTGTAACACAATTAGTAATTTATTGTCCCCCCCTTTTTTTTTGTCGGTCATGGGGCTTGAACTCTGGGCCTGAGTGCTGTCCTTCAGCTCTTCAGCTCAAGGCTAGCGCTCTACCACTTGAGCTACAGAGCCACTTCCAGTCTTTCTGGTGGTTTATTGGAGATGAGAGTCTCACAGGCTTTCCTTTCTGGACTGGCTTTGAACCATGATCCTCAGATCTGAGCCTCCTGAGTAGCTAGGATTTCGGGCATGAGCCACCGGCGCCTGGCCTTGTCCCATATTTTAAATAGAAAATTTGATTTTCTATTAACAGGAAAAGTTTTTATATAAGAAAAATAAAATTACTAACAATAGCTATTTTAGTAGGATTAAAATTGTTTTCTTCCTTAACATGTGTGCTACATGAATACCCTTGCAAGTTTTATCATACAGGTGCAAAATGTTATCAAGGAGACTATTGTAAATTTTCCCATGCTCCATTGACTGCTGAAACACAAGAGCTATTAGCTAAAGTAAGTACAATTGTAATATTCTGTTTCTCTCTTTTATGTAAGAGTATGTTTGGACTGAAAATTGAAAAGATACTGTACCTTAAGAACACCTCAGAAGTTACTACTGTATGGTAATCTAAGAATTTTCTTTAGTTGGAAAATTATTTATTTGTATTTTTTATAGCCCAAAGGAAGACTTAAGAGTGATTGGTGGTGTAAATTGGAATGTTCTAAAAATCTTCAATGTAATTAGCAATTTTAATAGCTAAATAGAAAGGCAAAAGAAGGAAAAACAGTACTATTGTAACCACTCTTGAGAGGACAAGTTATGGGTCAGTAAACACTTGAGAGTTATATCAACAGGAACTGAAATAGTACTTTCTTTCTTTTTTTTTCTTTTTTGTCAATCCTGGGGCTTGAATTCAGAGCCTGGGGGCTGTCCCTGAGCTCTTTGTGATTAAGGTTAGCACTCTACCACTTGGGCCATGGTGCCACTTCTAGCTTTTTCTAAGTAGTTTATTGGAGATAAGAGTCTCAGACTGTTCTGCTTAGGCTGGCTTTGAACTATGATCCTTAGATCTCAGCCTCCTGAGTAGCTAGGATCATAGGCCAGAGCTACCAGTGCCCAGCTCAAATAGTACTTTCAAAGTATTTTCTTTAAATTTTTTTTTGGGGGGTCGGTTGTGGGGCTTGAACTCTGGGCCTAGGTGTTGTCCCTGAGTTCTTCAGCTCAAGGCTAGTGCTCTACCACTTGAGCCACAGTGCCACTTCATTTTTTTCTGGTGGTTTATTAAATCTTAAGAGTCTCATGGACTTTCCTGCCCATGCTGGCTTTGAACCACAATTCTCAGATCTCAGCTACCTGAGTAGCTAGGATTATAGGTGTGAGCCATCAGCACCCAGCCAAATATTCTTTTAATCTATAAGAAAAGATTATTTAAATATTTTAGTCAATTATATATTGACTATAAAAAGTACAGGCAAAATTATATTGTTTCAGGCAGAGAATGTGGCTTAGTGTTAAGAGTTTTTGCCTAGCATGCATGAGGCCCTGGGTTCAGTTCCTTGGTATCACATAAATATAAACTTAATAAAATATAAGGAAAAATAACCATTAAAGATTATGTAAGTGAGGGAGGTAGTTAGTCTCTTCAAAATTAAACTGAGCTGAACACTGTCACTCATGCCTATAATTCTATCTACTCAGAAGACTGAGACCTTAGGATCACCATTGAAAGCCAGCCCAGGCAGGAAAGTTTATGAAACTCTTATCTTCAACTATCAAAAAGCCAGTAGTGGAGCTTAGCTCAAGTGGTAAAGCACTAGCCTTGAGCAAAAAGAAACTTAGGCATAGCATCCAGGCTCTGAGTTTAAAACCCAGGAGTCACACACACACTCATACACACACATACACACACACATTAAATTGAAATATATACAAAAATAAGTTATTTTTTTGGTACTGTTCTGGAGCTTAACCTCAGGGCCTGGGCCCTGTCCCTTAGCTTCTTTTGCTTAAGGCTAGCAATCTACCACTTGAATCATACCTCCACTTCTAGCTTTTTGGTAGTTTATTGGAGATAAATGTCTCACAGACTTTCTTGCCCAGGCTAGCTTGGAACTGTAATCCTCTGATCTCTGTCCCCTGATTAGGTCGGATAATAGGTGTGAGCCACTGACGCCCAGCTAAAACCTTATTTTAAAACCAGCAATATGACCTTCTGGCAGAAAGTTCTCTTGAAAATATGTAAATACTAGAAAGTCACGGTCACTCCTGCCCGGGCTGGCTTTGAACCGCGATCCTCAGATCTCAGCCTCCTGAGTAGCTAGGATTACAGGCGTGAGCCACCAGCGCCCAGCTAAGGACATTTATTATTGTTGTAAAGTACTTTATATGTAAATGTTTATATGAAATGCATGAAGAAAAATTATGTATAAAATTAGTTTTTTATTTCCTCTTGTAATATTAGATTATCAGAATGGATAATACTAGAGTTATGTGAAAATATAAGAACATTGTAATTTACATAATGAGGCAATAGTGCATGAAAATAATTATGTGACTTTTTTCATTTTTTTTTCATTTCAGGTTTTGGATACTGAAAAGAAGTCAAATAAATAGACAAGAAAGGTAAAAGTAGAATATACCAACTTTTTTCCCAATCTCCAACATCTCTAGAAATTGGAGTGTAAAAGTGTTTTGACACATATACATATCTGTATATCCACATATCTGTGGCCTACTTCTCCATTTGAGTTTGTCTATCATTTATATTTTTAAATTTCTCTTGAGTTTCTTTATAGATTTAACAAATGTGTGTAGTTCGATAAATAATTAGTGACGTTATTTTTGCTCAATGTTATGCTGCTAAAATTCATTTATGTCGTTGTCATCCACTTGTATTATTCCTGTGTAGCATTTCATCCTGTAAATATGTTATAGTTTAATTATTGTACTATTAATGAACTTTCAGGGTTTTTCAATTTTCTTTTTTTTTTTTTCAAATTCTTTATTGTGATCAAGTGATTACATAGTTTCCCAAATTTCACAGGATTGTGGGATAGTGATGCTTAGTTAAATCTCAAACACATTCTAACTTTCATGGGACAAATTGTCTATCATGGTCTAAAGTTTATAAGTTCTGTGAGCTTTGACAATACAGTTATTTCTTCCACATAGGATGATATGTACATTTCTTTCATTTTGCATAGCATCAGCTGTTCCCTCTTTCCCACTGGTTCCCTCCCTCCCATCATTGCCATTGAGTTGCTTAGTTCATTTTGATCAATATCCACTGCAGCTGATGGGGTCCCGCTGTTGTGTGTTTTTCCCTGACTCCCTCTAATTCTGTGTCCTCCTTGTTTCCCTCCAGTGTGCACATATATACCATGCATCTTATCAGCAGCATGGGGTTATTTAGTGGTGATTCGAACAGATGAGTGGAAGTCTTGTTAACTTTGTTGTATCACCTTATGTTTTGGATTTAACATCCACTTATCAGGGAGACCATGTGCCATTTGTCTCTTTGCTCTTGGCTTACCTTGCTCAACATGATTTGTTCTAGTTACATCCATTTCCTTGCAAATGCCATTATTTTGTCCTTTCTAATGGCTGCATAATATTCCATTGTGTATAGATACCACAGTTTTTGGATCCATTCATCTGTGGTGGGGCATCTGGGTTGTTTCCATATCCTGGCTATTGAGAACAGTGCTGCAATAAACATGGAGGTACATGTGTCCTTGTATCCTGATTCCTGTTGTTCAGGATAGATAGATGCCTAGAAGTGGTATGGCTAGGTCATAAGGGAGGTCAATCTTTAGCTTTCTAAGGACCCTCCAGGCTGCTTTCCAAAGTGGTTGTATAAGTGTACATTCCCACCAGCAGTGTAATAGGGTTCCTCTTTCTCCACATCCCCTCCAGCATTTGTCGTTGGCTGACTTGAGCATGTGGGACATTCTGACTGGGGTAAGGTGGTATCTCAAGGTTGTCTTTATTTGCATTTCCTTCACAACCAGGGATGGTGAACATTTCCTCATGTGTTTCTTTGCCATTTTTATCTCTTCTTCTGAGAAGTCTCTCTTTAGTTCCCTTGCCCATTTAGTAATTGGTTTGTTAGGTTTGGGAGGAATTTTTTCAATTTTCTAAGTACAGTCTGTTATAAATATATCCCCAGGCATAAATATGCTTCAGTTATTTAGATACCCAAGAGGGGAATGTCATTATTGTGTGTGTGTGTGTGTGTGCATGCGTGTGCGTGAACGCATGCACATGCACATGCATGCACTAGTCACTGGGGCTTGAACCCTGGGCCTCACTCCTTGCTCGGCTTTTTTGCTCAAAGCTGATATTCTCCTACTTGGGCCACACCTCTACTTACAGCTTTTTGCTGTAATATAAGAATATGTTGCATTTGGCTGCCTGGCCTAGCTTTGAACCTCAATACTCAGATCTCAGTAATGTTTTAATATAGAATTTTAACAGTTTCCACTCCTGTGAACTGTATAGAATTGCTATTGTTCCACAGTTGCCAATATTCTATTTGTAAATACTTACTCCTTTTCAAATCAATTAGTGGATGTAAAAATGAGGTCTCATAGCTTTATTACATGAAGTACAGCATTTCATCTTAGGCTTACTGACTTTTTCCATTCCATTTTTATTGAAATATTCATGTCTTTGTTCAAGTTTCTATTAGACAGCGCTCTACCATTTGAGCCCACATCTCTGCTTCTGGCCTTTTGGTGGTTAACTGGAGATGGCAGTCTCATGGATTTTCCTCCCCAGGCTGGCTTCAAACCCAGTCCTCAGATTTCAGCCTCCTGAGTAGCTAGCATTACAAGCATGAGCCACTGGCACCTATATATGATTGTCTTTATATATATTTTATATATATTACTGATAAATTTATAAAGATTGGGTGTAGGTCTTCTATTTTATGTGATGTTTTCACTTTTGACATATCAATGAACAGAATTACTTACTAATTTTAAAATCATTTTGCTTCTGGTTGGTTTTGTGTCTTCCATGTGTCAAGAAGACAGAAAATAATTTTTTTTTAATTTGGGGGGGTTTTGCCATCATACTTTTGTTGTTGTTGTTGTTGTTGTTGCTCATGGGGCTTGAATTCAGAACCTGGACGCTGTCCTAGAGCTCTTTTGCTCAAGCATGGAAGCAGCTCCACAGACTCAGCAATCTGCTTGCCACAGAAGACAGGGCCACACACCTTATAGCCCAAGCTCTTTAGTTGGGACACAAACTATTCCTCTGGTCACCATCTGACTCTTTGCACAAGTGCCTCTCATGGCTGTCTCACATCCACACATCATAGGAAAGTGCTCTTAGTTTCCCTGACTTGCAGTTATTTCCTTTTTCAGGTCTTCATAGTAGTTCAGTCTCAAACAGTAAGCCCCTTTCTCAAGTTGCACCCTGTTGCTGGACACCAGTCACTCACACCTGTAATCCTAGCTACCTAGGAGGCTGAGACCTGAAGATCAAGGTTCCAAGTCAGCCTGGGCAGGAATGTGCATGAGACTCTTTATCTCCAGTTAACCATCCAAAAGCTGAAGTAGAGTTGTGGCTCAAGTGGTAAAATGCTAGTCTTGAGTGAGAAAGCTAAAATACAGCGCCAAGGTCCTGAGTAAAAGCCCCAAGATTAGCACAAAAAAGTAAAAATACACCCTGCTATCACTCTCCTTGATACAGAGAGTGACAAAATGGATTTCTTTTCTAATGCTGGTCCAATATACATAAAGATTCACTGTTACAATATTGGATTTAAGGCTTTGAAAAACTGTAGGCTTATCCTGCTGTTTGTCTGTTGGAGCTGTAGACTGGTTCCTACTTTTCTCTGCATTGCCTTTCTCTGTCTCTGTTCGACTCAGATGATCTGTCACCTCTTTTGTGATTACCGGTGTTCTTTTGGACTATAGTCTCTCCTTTGTTACCCTGATGCTCTCGTTAACCATAACATGTAGGAAGCTTTATTTTCACCTCACCATCATAAGACCAGAAACTAGACAGGTATTTCCATACTGCATCCATTGGATCAAATCCAATTTTCTTTTATATTCCCCATGCACTCATCCCCATACACATAAGCACATGTGCACACATATACATGTCCACATACATATACTCAGTCCCCAACATACTCAAATCCCTTCCCCATGCGCTCTCTCCTACCAGTCATATATACACTCTTCTTTGTCTCTAGTCATACAATTCTACTTTTAGGTTGACAAGTTGTTAGCTTCCACATCTGAGAGAAACATGATACTTACCCTTTTTGTACCTGGCTTATTTCCCTTAATGGAATATATTTATTATAGTTACATGTTCTCTGTATTTTTTGCTCTTTATTAAATATTGCTTTATTTGCCTCATTTTTATCCTTATTGTTCTAGTCTAGCAATTCTCTATATTCCCAGTGAAATGTATTCTTTCTTTTTAAGGTAGTCTTCACTTTTTTTTATGGTTTTTAGTTATTATTTTCTTTATTACTTTTCAAGTTAACGCTTCATTTTTTTGTTCAGTTCAAGTGTTAGGTTTTGAATTTCAACCCAAGTTGTTCATTCATTTTCCCAAAGAATATTTTGTCCATTTTTGAGTTTTTCTCTTTTTTGGTGGTTCTGAGGCTTGAACTCATAGTCTTGGCTTTTCAACTAGATGCTTAATCATTTGAACCATGTGCCCAGCCTATTTTGCCTAGATGGCCTTTCTTCTGCTTACCTTCCTCTAGACCTGGGGTGGCAAGTGTTTACCAACACACCCAACTATTGATTAAAAATGAGGTCTCATAAACTTTTTTGCCCAGTCTGGCCTTAATTGATCTTCCCAATCTCCACTTTCTGAGTATTAAGGATTATAGGCATGAGGCACTGCATCTGGCTTTCATTTTGAATTTTTTAAATTATTCTACATTTTTTGAAGGTAGTAAAGGGAGATAGGAGTACATTTAAGTTGGTAATTTTCACCAGCCAATGTGTTTTTATTCTCTATTTTCTTTTGTAGCTTTGTTTAGCTGAAGAGGGCTTATGCCTATGCCTGTTCAAGACTGTTCAAGACTGATGATTTGGACTAGTTAACAAGATCCAAAGTACCTTCATTTCATCGTGGTGGTGTGCAACTTCTCTAACAGATGGTGCAGAGGGGCAGGTCTTGTACTCACATGAAGGGCTGGGTCTTCACTGGGGCATCTCAGCTACTGGATCAAAAGAGGAGCATAAATGGCAGATAGGCTGGCTAAAAAGGAAATGTTGTGGTAAGAAACTACAGAAGTCCCTTATGATGGAGATGTCTTAATAAAATAGGAAGCAAAGTTAGTCTGCATAAGAAGGGGTAAAGAATTAGGATAATATAAAAATAGGGCTCTACATTTCATTAAATACTTTTTTATACATATTTTTAATGATGGTTCACAACTCCATTTTATGGTTCAAAATACTCCCTGATTTTTTTAAAATCAGTTTTCCCTTAGACATTTGTTTCCAGTTTCTTACTATTATAAATAAAATGAAGTAAGATTTTTCACTGTCTTCCTAAATTTGATTTTCTAACTTTTTGTGAAAATATATGCATATTTATCACCATTGGTTTATATGTTAGTCAGGTTAAACACTGTTATGCAGAATTCATTGCTTGATAATGTCCTTTAAATACACAAAGATATGTATACAACATTTTCCAAGCATAAATAATGAAAATTCCAAATATGCTTTTTCAAACTGGGATTTGAACTCAGAACCTTCCTCTTGCTAAGCAGTTGTTCTACCAGTAGTTCTACACTGTTCCTAGCTAAATTTATATAGTAGTATTTACTATTATTAGAGAAGCATTATGAAATTGAAACCTATCATGTTTTATTGGTAAGAAAAATAATGTCATTAACTTGCTAATATAAATTACGTCACTCCAGCAACTTTTAGCAGAGTCTTATGAAAATGTGAGTTAGGATTATTTTGATTATAATCCAATTCCAAGAAAGAGAATTGCATCTACTACCAAATATTTTTCAGACAAGACCTCATGAAGAAAGAGATCAGGACAGATCCCTGAGCTCTTAGAAGAAGACAGTAAATGAGAGTGAGCCATCTCTCATCACTGTTACTAGTGTCTGCTGAGTTGATTGGTCTACTCTCTAGCAATGACTGAGGAAGAGCACAAGGCAGTATAGTAGAAGCTTCTAGAAGGAATCACAGAGGAAAGAGGTCAAGGTAATATTCTTAACATGATCTGTTACACAAAAGCCTTTAATCATTTAATAAAATTATTAAAGAAGTTACCTTTTAGCCCATAGGATACTTTGTATTTTCTCCAAAGATAGTATATAATTAAGGAATTAAAAAATCCTGGGCTAGGAAGGTGGCTCAGTGGTAGAGTGCTTGCCTTGCATGCATGAGGCCCTGGGTTCCTCAGTACCACATAAGTAGAAAAAGCCAGAAGTGGCGCTGTGGCTCAAGTGGTAGAGCACTAGCCTTGAGCTGAAGAGCTGAGGGACAGCGCCCAGGCCTAGAGTTCAGGCCCCACAACCAACCGGGAAAAAAAAAAAAGATCCTGACCTAGCCCACACATTTAGAATGCAAATTTTATGGCAAACCTGTATGTAAGCTAACATTGCCAGCATTAACAATGAGCTAGCTTTAATGCACACCTATCATGTACTAGGTTGTATGCTATTTTAAAACTTCTATTGAAGTTATTATCATCTTGAAATTCTATTGAATTTCCTTTTTTAAGCTTCAAAATAACCTTAGGCAATGAATGTGAGCACTTGCATAATGTGAGCAATTGCATAGAGCGAGTGAATAGAAACATTTGCTTTGTATTTAAAAACAATTTCCATAAGCTCTATAAATACTTGTAATTATATATGACAGTCCAATTTCTAATTATGTATAGTTTAATACTTATGGGATATAACTGTTTTTGGGTCCGGTCATGGGTCCTGAACTCTGGGCCTGGGCGCTGTCCCTCAGCTCTTCAACTCAAGGCTAGTGCTCTACCACTTGAGCCACAGAGCCACCTCTGGCTTTTTTCTTTTTGCTTATGTGGTGCTGAGGAATGGAACCCAGGGCCTCATGCATGCAAAGCAAGCACTCTACCACTGAGCCACCTTCCCAGCCCTATAACTGTTTTTGTATAAATTTTCTACATAAGAAAAAATGCCAGTGCAATGGCTCACATCTGTAATCCTAGCTACTTGGTAGGTAGAGATTGGGAGCATCACAGTAACAGGACACCCTCAGCAATAAGTTCCTTAGCTACTTGGGAACATCAAATAGGTAGATCAAAGTCCAGGCTAACCCACCATAAAACAAAGCCCTCTTCAAAAGATAAAAGAACAAACCCAAGTTTGAAGAGCTTCAAAGTCAAACAGAAAACTTAATAAAGCCTTTTTCTTTTTCAATGAGTTAAATCTGTGTCAATGAAATCTCTTGTGTTAAGTTGGGAGAGAGATGTCCTCTCTTATTGCCCTGGATGCCATTATGCTTTAGGGTTCCCATACTCTTACTGTAGTAGTTTCTAAATGGTCACCTGCCTCTGTTCACTTACTTTTCTTCTCTATTGTTCACTTTGGTTACCGGAGCAGATTTCCCATTGTGCTGCTATGCCTTCACTGAGTAACACTCTCCCTGAGTCAAGATCACTCTGTCTGGTTATCAAAGTGCTCTGTATTTCAGAGCACTTTCACTGCCCCCATAAAAGAGATGTTTCATTTAGAATTGCAGTTCAGACTTCTTGCTGGTGGCTCACTCTGATAATCCTAGCTACCCAGGAGACTTAAGATCATGTGTCATCATAGCTACTCAGGAAGTTAGGATCTGGAAGATTGTTGTTTGAATTCAGGTGGAGCAGAAAAGTTATTAAGACTTCATCTCCAAAATAACCAGTGGGGGGAAAAAAAAGCTAGGCTGGAAGCCATGGCTCAAACGGTAGACCGCCAGACAGCAAAACAAGTAGAATACGCACAAGGCACTGAGTTCAAGGACCTCCTTATACCAGTGGTGGTGGTGGTGATGGGGAATAAGGTCTTTGCCTTTTTTGTTTCTCTCTGTTGTGGGTCTGGGCACTGTCCCTGAGCCTCTTTGTGCTTAATGCTAAAATACTACCACTTGAGCCACAGAACCACTTCCAGTTTTTGAGTGGTTAATTGGATATAAGAGTCAGCCCTGGCTGGCTTCCAGCTGCAATCCTCAGATTTCAGCCTTCTGAGTAGCTAGGATTACAGGTGTGAGCCACTGATGCCCGGTATTTTCCCTGTAATCTTAGCTACTTGGAAGGCTGAGATCTGGAAAAGTGCAGTTAAGAGGCCTGGGCCAAAAAAATTTTGTGATAGACTCCATCAGTGGTATAGTGGTACATTAGAAGTACGAATAGGAAATCATAGTTCCAGGCCAGCCCAGGAAAAAAGTGTAAGACACTATCTGAAAAATAACTGAAGCAAAAGATTAGTCATTTCAGTTGTATTTTCCAACTTTGGTATTTCTACTTGGAAATACCAAGTGGAAATTTCCATCTCTGTATTAATATTCTTTTATTTGATGAGACAGTAGTCCCGTTGTTTCCTTTAATTCTTTGTACATTGTTCCTTTAGTTCTTTGGACATACTAATGGTAGTCTTAGTAACTCCAGCATCTGAGCTTCTTTAGGGATAGTTTCTATTGATTGTGTGTATGCAGATGCACTCCTGACATACTTCCTTGGTTTTTTGTTTTGTTTTTTTGTTTACAACTTTTTGTTGAAAGTTGACCTTTTTTTTTTTTTTGCCAGTCCTGGGCAACTCAGGACTCAGGACCTGAGCACTGTCCCTGAGCTTTTTTTGCTCAATGCTAGCACTCTACCACTTGAGCCACAGTGCCACTTTCAGCTTTTTCGGTTTATGTGGCTTTGAGGAATGGAACTCAGGACTTCATGCAAGCACTGTAGGCAAGCACTCTACCACTAAGCCACCTTCCCAGCCTTTTTTTTTTGGTAAAAGAAAATAGATTAATTCAAAGCCAGAACTGAGGAGAATAGACATTTTTCTGTCTGAGGGATGGTTAGGAGTGTTGAGGCCTTTTAAAAGGACACAGTAGGTTACAGTGAGTCAATGGGAAATCTTCGTGCTAAACTAAGTCATCTCTCCAGAGCATAGTCTTTCTCTTTTTCAGAAGTGAGAAGTCTAGCAGACCTGGGACCTTGACCTCCTTGGGTCATCACCTACATTTTCTTTTCAGCTAAACATGTTACTCTTTTTCAGTTTTTCAAAGCTCCCTGTAGCCTTTCCTTCCAAGTCTTCCTCTTTTCTCTTTCCCCTCTCCTCCCTTTATTCTCATTCCCTCCCAATACTTCCCTTTCCCTCCTCTCCTGCTTTGCTTGAGTAAATTCTGTTCAAATTGTTTTGTCTTTAATTAATTAAAAAGTTGAATTTTTCCCCCAGTCTTCATACTTTTTTTTTAAATTTTTTTTGGGGGGGTCCAGTCATGGGGCCTGAACTCTGGGCCTGGGCACTGTCCCTCAGCTCTCAACCCAAGGCTAGCGCTCTACCACTTGAGCCACTGCACCACTTCTGTTTTTTTTCTTTTTGCTTATGTGGTGCTGAGGAATCGAACCCAGGGCCTCAGCATGCAAGGCAAGCATTCTACCACTGAGCCACCTTCCCAGCCCCCAGTCTTCATACTTTTTATGAAGTGAATTTTTGGAGCTATTTCCTGCAATTTCAGAAGTAAATACCATGAATCACTCTTAAGTATTAGTTGTCAAGTACAGATTTGTTTATAAGTATAATTTTTATTTATAATATATATGTATATATACAAAAGAGAAGTAGAAAAGTAGAAATATAGGTAGATAGATGGGTCATTGGATGAGAACTAGACTTGTACCATTCTCCCATATTTTATTTCAGAATCATCTTTCCTTGTCTGGCATGTCCAGGAACTCATCTTCCTGGAAAATGTAGTTGTACTCAGTGAATTAAGGCAGTGAATCAACCAGCAAAGTTCACATGACTTGGCAGGAAGCTCCTGGTTAATTTATATTTGGGACTTTCAGTCTTTGCTCTAAAATTTTAAACTACCACCAATGCTGGTGATTCAACACTTGTAATCCTAGCTACTCAGGAGGCTGAGATCTGATGATCATAGTTTGAAGCCAACCTGGACAAGAAAGTGTGAGACTCATATCTCCAATTAGCCACCCACAAAAGCTGGAAATGGAGCTGTGGTTCAAGTGGTAGAGAACTAGTCTTGAGCAAAATAGCTCAGGGACAGTGCCCAAGCCCTGAGTTTAGGCCCCAGGATGAGCACAAAAAATATTAAATTTTAAGCTACCTTCTTACAGGATTCAGTAGATGTCATCTTTATTATTTTCATAATTCTTAATTGCTCTATGTCCCTGGTATATCATATGCAAAAATATATTTGCCTAAATGCATTACTTGGCAGGAGTGTTTGTATATAATAACATAAACTGGACTTTAAGCTTGGATTTCTGAACTAATTTGTGCTCTAGACCCATATCTGCTGACAGACCATCTCTTTTCAGCCTCCCATATGCCCATGGACTACAAGCCAACTCAAACTTCCTCATGTAGCTGAACTCAAGCAGGTAAACCCAGAGTCAACAGAAACGATCCTTATTTTAGCCAGAGGCACATAAAGCAGTCATTGCAAGTCATGGAAAAGGAAAGCCTGGTTGCTGTGAATTCCTTATTGTCCTAACCCTGAATGCCGGTTCTTGTGAAGCTGTGAGGGCTTCTATGTTCTCCTAAGTTGGGAAGATGCTGTGAGCTGCCCCTCAGGAAGCAGAAATCTTCCCAGCCTCCATGGCCCTCACTGCTCTGAACTGCCAGAGTTTCTGGAGAGGTATGTTCTTGATATGTACCCTACAGCTAAATCTGAACTAAATGACTGCTTAGAAGGACAGTTTTTCTGTCATGAGGTAAGTGTGGCAAAGAGAGATGGAGAGAGGGACAGTTAGATGTGACCCACCCATGTGACAATCCTCTCATATAAGCATCAGAACCAAAACCAAATGCTATCTATCGTAGGTGACTGGTGTCCTGTCAGATACAGGGAAGGCCTGACTTGGGAAGAATTTCCGTGGAACTCCTGCTCATTTGTCTTTTATTTTCTAACTGATTCTGTATCATCTGCCCTTTCTGTTTGTCGAAGAGGGAAAGGAAATGTAGGCCATGCATTCTGGTCCTCAGGGCAAAGCATGACCTCAGTATAGGCATGTGAATGGTACCCATGCAGTCCTTCACTTGCTCTGTAAGGTCACCTGAAGGTCACAAGAGCAGGAACTCTGATGGGACTTTTAACCTTACTTGTCCCTGGTACACTATGGAGAAAGAAGGCCTCTGTGGCTTTTGTGAGGGCACATTTTGGTCAGTTTTATCTTGGTGTTTGAAATTGTTGCTTTATGTTAGGCCTATTTGGCATCAAAATCATCATTATAAATCAGTTCAGTGGCTTGCTCTAGATCACCCCCCAAGCCACTCCCCTGTCCTCCCCCCTTTCCCCTGTCTGGGAGGTGATGGACTTGCTCCTCTCCCACCCATCTTCATCCCCAGCATGAAGGAAGAGCTCATCGTGGTGCTGTGTCTCACTTTCAGGACACAGCCAGGCCCTGGACTCACCCACTGGGTATTGTGCACATAGGCTTCTGACCCATTCTGTTATATGGAAACAGAAGTCTGTGAGTCATGTTTGAATAGGTCTTAAATGACCTAAAAAAAGAAAAAAAGCAAGTTCACAGATCTTTGTTTTATTGTTAGATAGGTTTCAGCTGAGCTTATGGAAGCAGAAAATTTTCACCAATTTTGACCATGTCTCAAAAAAGGACCAAGACAAACCCTCCTAAAAAGCACCTTCAGATTGGATTTATCACTAAATTAGAAACACTTCATCTGGCTCCATCTCATACAAGAGAAAAACAAAGAATTTTTAAATAAGTAAACGTATTTGACCACTGAAACTTCCTCACAGCCCCCATTCCACCCCATTCTCGGCTCTAGCCAGAGATTTCCTGTTTGGGTCACCTGAAAGCCATCACCGCTTGTTCTTCCATCAGAAGAACACCATGAAATCAAGAACAGCTGAACCATTTGCCTCAGTTCCCCATGGGAAGATATTCTTAACAATCCCTATGTGGCCAAGACAAATTGAGACTAGTGGAGCAATCTCAGTCATTGCCTCTGTATTTTCTATCTTATCTACCCCAGGATGCCCAACTCAGACAGAAGAAAGCCAGCTTCCCCTCCTAGAAGGCACTGGGCTATCTCATTCTTGGGGGGTTGTGTGGGGGGGGAGGTCAGTAGACAGGAAGAAGCAGCATTCTTCATTTCTAAGGTTATCATACCAGGTCATGTTTCTGAAATGGCTATCTCAAAAGGAAAGTCATAGCTGGGTGCTAGTGGCTCATGCCCATAATCCTAACTACTCAGGAGGCTGAGATCTGATGATCACAGTTCAAAGCCAGCTCAAGCAGGAAAGTTAGTGAGACTCTTATCTCCAATGAACTATTGAAAAAAAAGCCAGAAGTGGCACTGTGGCTCAAGTGGTAAGAGTGCTAGCCTTGAGCACAAAGAGGCTCAGGGACAGTGCCCAGGCCCTGGGTTCAGACCCAAGGATCAGCAAAAAAAAAAAAGGTGGGGGAGAGTCAGATAGAACTATGCTTGCATGTTGGTTTGTTGGTGTAGGCAGGTCTGTCTAGGGCTCAAGGGCCCTCCTGTGGCTCTTGTTGAGAAGGCTGGCAGGTTTGTCACAGAACATAACAAAGAGCAGCATGCTGGGGGTGGAAGAAGGGCACCTCATGCCAGGTGTACTAGAAAGGACTAGACCATCGACATACCAGAACTTCAAGTCCTAAAAGGACTTAGCTTGAACAATGCAGAATGCTTTGACCATCATCTAGACGCAAAGCACAAGCATTCCCTCAAAATGCTCTTCACACAGCACTTGGAAAAGCCACCCATCCTCTAGGGGAGAGGGGAGAAGTTAGTGCATAATCTAAGGGAAGAGGGCTTTAAGGCAGAAAGAAAAAGTGATGGCAGCAGTTTGGATGCTTTCTTTGTCACCCGAGGGAACAGAAAGCATCATTTGCCTGAGTGAACGGGCAAATCTGGCAGAGGCAAAGTGGGAGGAGGGCCTCTGGCAGTCCATATGCATGATTGAGTCTGAAGAAAGCAGCCCAAATCTCTATTCCAGTGCCCAACATAGTACCCTAGAAGTCATAGGGAGACACAAAGATGGTGACCTTGGACACATGCTTGGCCAGGAAGGCACGTTGGTGGTACTCTGACATGTCAACGTCTACCTCCAATGTCTGAGGCCCCTCCAGGGGCTGGATGAGGATCAGCTCTACTGTCTGCCGGTCTGAACGCTGCGTGACAAACTGGCCACGGCTGCTTCCACCCACAATCCCAAACCGTAAACTGGTGGGCCTAATCCGGCCTGGTGCTGAGACTGTGGCCATTCGGAAGAGCGTGATGGGCGTTTTCAGGTTGGAGGGCAGAGCCAGGTAATGGAATGAGATGGTCTTGGGCATGTGGTGGCAGGGTCTGCTGTCCATGGGGCAGGGATTTCGTTCACACTGGCTGGAGCAGAGGCAAAATGGAGGCAGTCAGACTTGGGAGAAACTTAAGGGGGAGCTTTGATTGTGGCTAGTATCAGACAGGTCCAGGGAAGGGCTTCACGATCCTAGGAGCTCCCATATTGTGTGTATCTGCACATACATGTGTATTCATGCTATTACTATCATTTGTACAGAGAAAGCCTGAGAAGATCATGTAATGATGGGGATGCTGGTAGTCATGCCAGGCGCTCTTTCTTGAGGCGATGAGCACTCTCTGTAGTGGTAACACCCCAGTAATTAGCTGGCAACTCTTGCAATGTGGGCTCCTCAAGCATGGCTCAAATTCCATTAGAACTAGAGTCTGGTGAAAATGCTTTCAGAATGTCTAACTTATAAAACAAAAGCCAAGCACAAGTTGAGTGCTGATGGTTCACACCTGTAATCCTTGCTACTCAGGATGCTGAGCTTGGAGGATTAAGGTTCAAAGCCAGCCTGGGCAGGAAAGTCTGAGAGACTCATCTCCATTTAACCACCAAAAATCCAGAAGTGGAGTTGTAGCTCATGTGGTAGATCACTAGCTTTGAGTGAAGAACTAAAGAATGACACAAAGGTCCTGAGTTCAAGACCCAATACCAGCACCAAAAAAAAAAAAATCACAAATTAGCACAGATTTTGTATCATCAAGGTTACACATGGCACATACATGTATAAAAAAAAGTCATAGTTTTTATTTTAAAAAAAAGATTTTTCAGGCCAAATATCACATGGGACTGTTAATCCATTGTTCCCAAAGGCTTACAAAGGTCAAATTCCCTGTTCTTCACTCAGTGACTCCTTGAAAGAAAGGTCTAGTATTTTCTCTCTCAAATAACTACCCCTCTTCAGTGTCACTGACATTTTTGCTACTTCTAATCTGTTTCAATCCAAAAAGCAACTTAAATGACTTATGTAGTCAATTCCGCTTGAAGACATTGCAAGAGCTCCTAAGATGTCTTTTTGGGGAGAAAACAGGTATGCTTTATGTGAGTTACATTATTGCAACCTCTGGAAAGCCAACAACTCTACTGCTTAAATGCTGAGCTCACGAGATGTTAAACCACCTGGTAGAATGGAAAAACGGTGGTATGTGCAAAGTGCCTGAGGTTTACACTGCATCTATTAGTTGCAAGCTATGTGAACCTGAGAAAATGGACCTCTTCTAAACAGGTGTGATTCACACCTGACTCCTGGGATGCTGGGGGTTTTACCAAGGTAACATCACCATATCTTCTCCCTGACCATGCCACCACGCAGTGGCTGCAGTCTTCTTATCTAATAAGGAGCACTGGGGCAAAATGGGTTCTTGGAGGAGTTAGACAACCCATTCCCTACCCCTCAACTTTCCTATGATGTTGCTGTCTTTTTCACAGGAACTTACAGGAAGAATCCAGGCCAGCTTTACTGTAAGACCTGGGATGTACGGGCCCTGACTCTACTCACAAGGGAGATGTCTTCACATAGCTCACGTTGCCGCTGCCCTTGGGGCACTCAGGGCTGACGCACTGGAAGCCTCCACTAGTGTTGATGCACGTGGTCGCCTGCGGGCACACATGTGGGCTCACACACTCATCAATATCTGAAATGCAGAGCATAAACGAGGGTGAGAATTCACCCCCCCCTTTCACAGAAGCACAGGACAGACCTCAAGGGCACTAGAAAAATGGAGCTCTGTAAGAGATGAGCTCCCCAAATCTTGGATGCTTATTTTTCTTTTTTTTTTTGAGATAAGATCTCACCATGTAGCCCATACTGGGGATTGAACTTGGGACCTCACATTTGCCAGGAAGGCACTCTACTAATTGAGCCATACCTCTAGCCCAGTTTTGCCCTGGTTATTTTCAAGATAGGCCAGATCCACCTACACTGCAATCTTCTAACATGCTTCCCCGTGTTGTAGGAGGTGACAGGTACATGCCACTGTACTTATCCATTGTGCTTCACCTGTAGCTGAGATAATAAGCAGGTGTCACGATGCTCAGCCATTGGCTAAGATGGAGTTTTGTGAACCTTTCTGCTCAGGCTAGCCTTGAGCCTTAATCCCCCATCTAGTAGCAGACTACAAGCTTCAGCCACTGTAGCTGGTGTCCTCCAATTTGTGATCTCTTGTTTCATCTTTCCAGATATTCTTATTATAGACATGTACCACCATGTGATTTCCAAAGCATAGTCTGAAAGTATTAACCCTGTCAAGAATTCAGTAATCAAGTTCATAGAGAAACATGCTAGGGAATGCTACTCCTCAGGATCCTGTGTTCCTGGGGCATTGACCAGTGCTGGGGTTCTGGCAAGTGACAAATGAGTATTACCAGTTACTGTTTCTCCAAGACTTCCTTTTCTGCCCAGGTGCCCTCAAGTCTTTCTTAAGTCACACTTCTAAGATTCAAAGGTTTGTTGTTATTGTTGTTGTTTTGGTAGGTTTATTTTTTGTTTTGTTTTTAGCCAATCCTGGGACTTGAAGTCTGGGTCTGGTCACTGTCTCTGAGTTTCTTTTCCTCAAGGAGATTCAAAGATTTTACAAAAACCGTTGATCTCAGCCACATTCCATTCTGAATGCTGACTTCCACACTGTGTTAGTTGTAAGGAAAGTTTGCTGATCTCTTAACAACCATCCAGTGGGCCTATCCAACTGAGGTTGTCTCTTCCCCACTTCAAGCAATCCTCTGTGGACTTTCATAGTGCTATGGTATGGGTCCTGGATGGGTATCAGTAATTAGGTGGGTGGACAGGTGAGTAGACAGAGAGAATGGATGGGTGAATGAATAGATAGATGGATGGATGGATGAGTGTGAGTAGATAGTTGGTGTAGGTAAACGGGTGAGTTTACAGTGTCCACTGTATGGAGCCCTAACGGGTCAACCAGTGAGAGGACAGGTATATGGACAGATGGATGGATAGATGGATTGGCAGGGAAATGGACAGATGGTTGGAAGAATGGGTAAGTGGATGGCTAGGTAAGTTGATGAATAGATGGGTGACTGAGTGGATAATTATTTGTGTGGGGACTCTAGAGCCCCATGATAAGTATGACTAGGTACAGAAATGATGAGTGGATGCTATACGTGCAGAAAGCCTGATGCCAGTGGAAAACTGCTGGTTTGTATGTTTGCCTTATCTTGTGTTGGAGGGTTCTGGGAGTTTGACATTACACAGTGATCCTATCCAATGACAATGAGTGCCTGCTCTTCCTCACCCTATCTTTATTCCTCCCCGATCTCCTGTTACCTGCTCCTTGGAACATGCCCTTTGATCTCTAACCAAAACCACTCCAAGATAACAAGTACCCCCTGACCCATAAAAAGCAGAGGACAGAGGATATTCTGTAGTTTAATTAGGCCTGCCAATCTTGCTCAGTCTTGTGACAATATGAGTATGAATCTTGGCCTGATGAATATTGTTGCATGAATAATCCTTTTCCACCATCAGTGTCCACTGTATGGAGCCCTAACAAGATGTCACAAAAGAGCCCCTCTCTCTTCACAATTCCTACATCATCCTGTGTAGGGACCTTTTGTCCTTTCTCTTCCTCTTCTCCTCTCGTAGTAGTCATCACAGCCATTGTCTGAAGCCAGGTAGATTCCTCACACAATCCTGAATTCAACAGATGAGGGACCTGGGGCTGTCTATCCTCCTAGTATGAAACAGGCTCCCAATAGTAAATGTACTTCTCCCCCAATGCCACTACAGCTCAATGTCAAAGCCTAGAATCATTTTAACCAATAGGAACCCCACTTGGCTTTCAGTACCCCCCATGCTCCTCCCATCTACTTTTCACTTTTCTAGGTTTCGGTTCTCTGTTCTCAACTGTGGTGTAAAAATATTAAATGGAAAATTCCAAAATAAACAACTCATAAGTACTTTTCTTTTTTTGCCAGTAGCAGTTATGAACTAACAGACTGTACTCTACTATGGACTGTACTCTACTATACCTCCAGCCTGGCTTTTGCTGGTTAATTTTGAGATAGAGTCTGGTAGATTTTTCTTCCCTGGTTGGCTTCAAACCACAATTTATCTGGATTTAAGTTTCCTGAGCAACTAAGATTATTGTGAGCTGTTGGAACCTGGCTTAAATGACTTTTTTTTTTTTTTGTTCGGTTGTGAGGCTTGAACTCTGGGGTTGGGCGCTGTCCCTGCGCTCTTCAGCTCAAGGTGAGCACTCTACCGCTTGAGCCACAGCGCCACTTCCAGTTTTCTAATGGTTTTTGGAGATAAGAGTCTCACTGACTTTACTGCCCAGGCTGGCTTTGAACCAGGATCCTCAGATCTCAGTCTCCTGAGTAGCTAGGATTACAGGCGTGAGCCACCAGCGCCCGGCAACTTTTTTTTCCCAGGATCTGGGGTTTGAACTCAGGACCTGGATGCTGTCCCTGAGCTCTGTTTGCTTAGGGCAAGTGCTCTACCACTTGAGCCACAGCTCCACTTCTGGCTTTTTTCTGTGATTAATTGGAGATAAGAGTCTCAGACTTTTTTGTCTGAGCTGGCTTTGAACCATGACCCTCATATCTCAGCCTCTTGAATAGCTAGGATTATAGGCGTGAGACACTAGTGCCTGGCTTAAGTAACCTTTTAACAGTATGTTACAGTTATCCTATTTTACTACCATTTTCTATTACTGAGCCTGATTTCTAAAACAGGATTTATCATAGGCATCTATGTAGAGGATAAAAGCATCATAAGTATAGGGTTTGGTATTATCTAGGACCTTTAATGAATAAGGAGGAACAACTGTTTTCTGGCTCTGAGCTACTATGAGATCTGGTATATTTGTGTTTATTAATATCTTAATACTTGCCTTAATGGCAAGTATTGCTGTAATAGGATGCCTCCCGTTAGCTACGCAGGGCCCTCAGGTCTTATCAAGTGGTATGAGTGTAGCTGCTGCAAGAATGCTCAGCCTCTCCATTCTACTGTCCACCCTTAGCTTAATGCATCATACTCCAACCCCACAGAAAACTTTCCTTGCCAATGAAGGCACTCTTTCACACTATTCTTAGAATCAACCTCCAAAACCTCAGGCCAGTCTTCCAGAAGGCATGAGCAGCTGGGATGTTCAGTTCCATGCCCCATTTTTGCCTGGATACAGTTCAGATGATAACTGTATCTATCCTCTGCCCTCAATAGGTCAGAATCTGATGAACACCTCCCTCTGTTCTCCCCTCAAACCCAAGTAAGGGACTCTCACTCTTCCCATTCTCTGGGCACTCCGCCCTCTACAACTCAGCTAGCCACCAAACATGGCCAGCATTGTGGGACCTGGCCACACTCATTCACACTGAGGTGTAAGTGCCTGTAGAAGGGAGCCTGCAGGTGCTCACAGGTAAGCCATCAGAGTCCATCAGAGAGGGCGATCAATTATCTGTACAACCTTAGCTAAGGACAATTGAGTGGAAGTGACTTGACCCTGGAAGCAGTTGTTCACATGGGGTCAGAAGAGATATGAACCAGGATGGCTAAGCAACTTATTTCTTATGTAGATGATGTGCTTTGATCTTTGAGAGTATCTTTTTGTAGTTTGTATATGTGTGTGCCAATCCTGAAGCCTGAACTTGGGGTCTAGGCATTGTCCTTGAGCTTTTGTGCTCAAGGTTAGTGCTCTACCAGTTGAGCCACAGCTCCACTTCCAACTTTTTGTGGTTAATTGGAAATAAGAGTCTCTTGGGCTGGGCACTGGTGGCTCATGCCTGTAATCCTAGCTACTAAGGAGGCTGAGATCTGAGGATTACGGTTCAAAGGCAGCCTGGGCAGGAAAGTCTGTGAGACTCTTATCTCAAATAAACCACCAGAAAATTGGAAGTGGTGCTGTGGCTCAAGATAGAGCACTCATTCGCCTTGAGCTGAAGAGCTGAGAGACAGTGCTCAGGCCCAGAGTTCAAGCTCCATGACCAAAAATAAAAAAGGCTCTTGGACTTTACTGCCCAGGCTGTCTTCAAACTGATCCTCAGATATCAGCCTCCTGAGTAACCAGGGTCACAAGCATGAGACACCAGGTGCCCAGCTAGTTTTTTTGTTGTTCTTTGGGGTTTGTTTTTGTCAGTCATGGGGCTTGAACGCAGGGCCTGGGCTTTTTTTTTTTTTTTAAGATCAAATGTATCCATTGGCTCTCCTCATTATTCCAGTCTTGAGGGTGAGGCTGCAGGTGGGGAGGGTCCCAGAGGGCAAAGACACAAAACATCCCCAGTCACCTGCCTAGCCACAAGTCTCACTCACCCTCACAGCTCTTCCCATCTGCCATGATCTGGTATCCACTGGGGCAGGTACAGCTGTAGGAGCCAGGGGTGTTCACACAGGTATGCATGCAGAGCCGGAGGTGCCTCTCCTGCGCAAACAGCTCACACTCGTCCACATCTGGAGACAGAGGAACCCACTGTGACTGCTGGGCCCATGCAATCCTCAACAGCTGGCCATCGCACCCAAAAACTCCATTCTCTGGCAGTGTGGCTGGTCTGGGCCTGATGCAATCACTTAGCCGTAACCCCAGAACAGAAACAGGTGCGATCTCCCTTCTCCAGAACTAGGGGCCCTAATGGCTTAAAGGAACGGTGGAGAGAGCCAATGCAGTAGACCCCAGAGGGGCAACTCAGGCTAAATGGGGTTTGGAAGAAACTGCAGGGATGCACAGGAGTGGGCTGGGCAGTAACGCCAGGCTGAGGGGAAACCAAGAGATGAGCCCTAGGCCCCTGCACAGCCCCAAGCCCCGGCCTACCAACACACTGTGCCACGCCCTTCCTGCGAACGCGTGGGTGCTGAGCAGGGCTCAAGGTTCTGAACCGGCGCCTCTGGCTGCTTTCCCAACGTCTTGTTTTATTGACGTTTCCTCCCTAGCTTCATTCATAGGACACTGCTTAGCGAAACCGTAAACTGGGACCGCTTTCTTAGCCCACAAGCGGTGAGTCCCCCTCCCGGCCGCACGGCCCCTCGCGCCTACCCTGGCAGACGTCGCGGCTCAGGTGGAATCCTTCCTCGCAGCTGCAGAGCTGAACCCGCTCCACCTGCGAACAGCGCGGCTCCCGGCTGAAGGCAGGGCCCGAGGCGTTGGTGCGCTGCAGGCTGGAGGCTGGGCCCGAGGCGCTGGTGCGCCGCGAGCTGGAGGCCGGGCCCGAGACTCTGGTGCGCTGCGGGCTGGAGGCAAGGCCCGAGGCGCTGGTGCGCTGCGGGCTGGAGGCAGGGCCCGAGGCGCTGGTGCGCTGCGGGCTGGAAGCAGGGCCCGAGGCGCTGGTGCCCTGCGGCTCAGCTGCAAGGAAAACGCGTCCTTAGAGGCCGCCCAGCCCGGGGGCCCAAACTAGGCAAAGGTGGAAGAATTAGGACTAGGAACTCTTCTGTTTCCAGTTAGAAATTTAATATTATTTACACAGTTAAGGGATAGCTGATACATTTTCATTTGCTAGATCTTTCTATATTAAAATAGAGCCAGGTGCCCGTGGCTGGCGCCTGTCATCCTAGCTACTCAGGAGGTGAGATCTGAGGATCATGGTTCAAAACCAGCCGGGGCGGGAAATTCAGGGAGATTCTTACCTCCAATAAACCACTCAGAAAACCGGAAGTGGTGCTGTGGCTCAAGTGGTAGAGCACTAGCCTTGAGCTGAAGAGCTGAGAGGGACAGCGACAGTTCAAGGTCCACCATTGACATAGGAATGGATGGATAAATAAATAAGTAGATTGGACTAAGTTTGGAGTCTGTCGTTATTACTGCTAAGGACATCTTTGCCCTGTCTGCTGTTAAACAACATTTGCTGTAATTATTGCTATGAGATCACACCCTTCTACTAATTCCTCAAGTCATCTAGAAGGTTCACTTAAGAGTAGGAACTCTCAAGTGCTTACTGTGGGATAGGGGAAGATAAACCATCAACCGAAGCCATCAGTCTAGGTCCCACAAAGGAGGACAGAGGAGGCAGAGTACACCCCATTGTCACAGTCCATGGAGACCATAGAACTGGCCACGGAGGGGACTCCCTGAGATGTGAAATTACATTTGCATTTTAAAGAACTTAATACTGTTTGTTATACTTGTCTAAAGTGTTCAAAGTTTTTCCTTTTTTTTGGCAGGGGTTTGGGGATATTTGATTTTTGTTTTGTTGTGCTGGTACTGGGACTTGAACTTGAGGCCTCATGTTCTTGCTTAGCTTTTTCACTCAGGGCTGGTTATCTACCATCTGAGTCACACCTCTACTTCTGGCTTTAAAAAAATAGTTATTAAAAAGGTGTTGTACAGAGGGGCTATTGTTACATGATTCAGGTAAAGAGTACATTTCTTTTTGGACCATGTCACCCCTTCATCTCTGTCTCCCAGTTTTTCCCACCCATTCTCTCCCACAAATTGTATAGTTCATTTTCTTTCTTTCTTTCTTTCTTTCTTTTTTTTTTGGTCCAATCGTGGGGCCTGAACTCTGGACCTGGGCGCTGTCCCTCAGCTCTTCAGCTCAAGGCTAGCGCTCTACCAATTGAGCCACAGCGCCACTTCCGGCTT
>NW_012267263.1:739607-758508 GCF_000151885.1 Dipodomys ordii
GGGGGGGGGGAGTGACTGCCTCCAAGTGTGCAGTTACCTAGGTGATGCAGGTACTGGGTGGGGACTTAGCCAAGAGGAGGGAGGAGTCTGTTCCTCCTTCCCAGGGGGAACCTTACAGTAAGTATCCTGTATATCTGACTACAGTAAAGAGAATTAAGTAATTGGTTTGTGGACCTGCAGTTCCGCTATTCCGGAGCTGAGGCAGAAGAATCACCTAAACCAAGGAGTTCAAGGCCAGCCTAGGCAACAAAGCAGAACTTGTCTCCCCAAAAATAAACAAATAAAATAGAATTGGATGGGAATGGGAGGTGAGTTTTCTATTGGAGAGCTAGTAGAAAGGCGCAGACCAACTGGTGGGAAGGAAGGTTCCAGGCTGAAAGACCACGTGAGCAAGAGTCAGGTGTCTGCTAGGCCAGAGGGAAATTAGAAGAACATAGCCAGTGATATGCTGTCCCTCCCCCCCCCCACTCCTTCCTGGTGATGAGTCTGGGGTCTGTTTGTGGTGATTCTTCATAAAATGGCCTCAGACACCCAGACACCGAGAACCCAGACACCCTAAGTGGTAGAAACCCTAATAAGGGGGTGGTTGACTGACACAATGAGTGCTGTTCACAGTCCTGTCTCTCCCCCCCCCCCGACCTCCCCTCTCCAACCATCTCCATCGATGGCACCCTCAGACACAGGAGCCGGAGGACTCCCCAAGAGAGAAGGTCTCATGCTGACAAAGCTCCCAAGTCCACTAACAGCCAAGGAACTTTAAACAGCCCATCTTGGGGAGGGGCACTATTTAAACCTGACACGGAGTTGGGTCCAATAAAAAGATAATAAGGTTTTTGTGATTTTGTTGGTTTGGTGGTGTTTTTTGTTTTGTTTTGTGTTGGAAGCCAGAGTCATAAGCCCTAAGAAACATGAGCTCTCAGGACGAAAGCACTAGGTCTTGTCCTTGCCCACGGCCTGAAGCAGCAACAGCTGATTGGCCAGGTTAAGCAGCAACAGCTGATTGGCCAGGTTAAGCAGCAACAGCTGATTGGCCAGGTTAAGCAGCAACAGCTGATTGGCCAGGTTGTCTCTCTCATCTTAATTAAACCAGATATTGAGCTCAGCTATCTCTAACTGGGGCCTTCTGTTATCTATATGGCTAAAGCTGATGGTGCCTGCTGAATGCAGCTTAACACGCACATCTTGACCTTTCTTTGCCCTTTCCTGTGCAAAAACTCTGTATAAAGAAATGCACTGGATGAGAGCCTGGGCTGCTTCAGTCTCTCAGATTTCTGGTACTGCCTGTCCACCTGGTCCCAGCTTTCTCTAGAGTGTCTATGTGCTGTTTTTCAATCTCTTAGGGTCTTCCCTTGGATACAGCTTGACACAGCTGGTCTGCAGCAGTTTTGATCTAAGAAGAGCCCAAGATGGCCTTGATCTTGCTGTTCTCCAGCCTCAGGAGGCTGAGGAGGGCTGGGATTATAGGTGGATATTAAAGACTGATTAACAGCTGGGCACCAGTGAGTGACTCACACCTGTAATCCTAGCTACTCAGGAAGCTGAGATCTGAGGATCACAGTTCAAAGCCAGCCAGGCAGGAACCTGAGACTCTTATTTCCAATAAAACACCAGAAAACTGGGAGTGGTACTGTGGCCCAAGTGGTAGAGCACTCGCCTTGAGCTGAAGAACTGAGGGACAGCGCCCAGGCCCAGAGTTCAAGCCCCATTAACAACAACAATTTTTTTTAATTTTAAAAAAAGATTGATTAACTACTATTCTCTGGAAAGTGTTACAATAACCATCCATGGCACACACAAAATAAAGCAACCAGAACCAGACAGAACACTCCAGGGTTCGACAAAGGAATGGGCTCTTCTTCTTTGAAGCTGGACTTTTCTTCTGAGGAAGGTTTAGATGCTGCACAGTGCGGACCCATTATTCATGTTTCAAAATCCTTCCCATTTGTTTTCCCTTGTGTGTGTGTGTGTGTGTGTGTGTGTGTGTGTGTGTGTGTGTGTGTGTGTGTGGCTTGAACTCAGACCTGGGTTCTGAAAACTCCCTTCGTTTTTTCAGTCAAGGCTGGTGCTCTACCACTTAAACCACAGCTCTGCTTCTGACTTTTGGATGGTTATTAGAAATAAGAGTTTCATGGACTTTCCTGCCTGGGCTGGTTTTGAACTATGATTCTTAGATCTCAGCCTCCTGAGTAGCTTGGATTACAAGTATGAGTCACCAGTGCCTGGCATCATTTGATTCTTGCCATGTGCAAGAATCAAATGTGAGTCCATCGTGAGTCCTTAGACCTCTAGCCAGGGATACATTAAGACTCTAATCAAATGTCTAATGATTCACTTCTTAAAATACCTTGGACTTGACTGTGCTGCCAATTGCTAATTTTGTAATGGAAATATTTGAAGTCAAGCTGATTCTGCTGACAGAAAGAAATGCTAATCAATAAAGGAGGCCATGGCGAATCTTCCCAGGTCACATTCCCAATTTGGGAACTGTTAGGTTGGGTGTCAGGCCTTCTACTAGTTATCTTCCAGCAAAAGGATGCAAACTGGTTACCCAAAAGGAGTAAGTAATGTCTGAGAGAACACCGTAGGGAATCAAGGAACAGTGAATGGGAACCAGAGAGGAAAAGCCCATGTCTCTGGGGGGCATTGGGCTGGTGCTGTGTCTGCATGTGGTGACCAGGGTTGCTGCAGGGATCGTCCTCACCCAATCCACAGTAGCTACGTACCAGTCTGGGCCTGATGTTCACAGTGGCCCCCCGACCTTCCTGGAGGACAGATGCATCTGTACTGGTTAACTTCTTCTATACAGGTCCCACCATTGTGACAGGGCTGGCTGGCGCATGCACTGATATCTAGGAAAGAATACATTTCCAAATGTGATTTGTAGTTCTAAGGCCATCAAAACAACAATAGAGCTGGGTGCTGGTGATTCACACCTGTACTGAATCACAGTTCAAAGTCAGCCTGCGCAGGAAAGTCTGTGAGACTCTTACATTCAATGAAATAGAAAAAAAGCCAGAAGTGGGGTGTGTGGTTCAAGTGGTTGAGGGCCGGTCTCAAGTAAAAAAAAAAAAAAAACAAGAGAAAAGTTGAGGCCTGGAGTTTAAGTCCTAGTACTAACACATACAAAATAAAAACAAACAAATGACAAAATAAATAATGATAGGTTCTCTTTCATTACAGCTTCAGGAGTAGATAGCTGAAGAAGAACCATTCCAGTTTCCTGTCCCTCCACCCTGACCTTTCTACCTCTCTACCAGCAAGAGCTGCAAGGGGATGGAGATAAAGTCCCATAGCTTCTCCATCCAGCAAACCCTGGACCTGGCACATACTGTGCCCACCTGGAATTCTGATGAGGGCACCTTGAACCCCAGCATTCATGCTCCACCCCAGAGGCTCTGGTGTATCTAGACAGCTGTAACCAGGCAAGGGTGTCTGCCTTGCTCACTGCCTCTGTGTGTGTGTGTGTGTGTGTGTGTGTGTGTGTGTGTGTGTTTGTATGTGTGTGCTTGTGTGCATGTACGTATGTGTGCTGATACTGGAGCTTGAACTTAGGGCCTCAAGCTGTTGCTTGGTTTTTTTGCTCAAGGTTGGTGTTCTACCACTTGAGCCACAGATCTATTTCCAGGTTTTTTTGTTTTTGTTTTGGAAATAAGAGTCTCACAGGAGAGTTACAAAGAGAAGGATGGCCTATTGAAATATGTAGAGATAGGGAAAATTTGTTCTCCAAATTCACCGCCAGCAGCCCTCCTGGGCTCTACCATGTAGGGGCTGGTTAACATTCTTTTAATGTTGGTAAAGGGAGCTGGTCCTTGCTCATATATACACCATGTACAGAGGGAGAATGTTTAAAACCCTATAAATACTTCACTGAGTCCTAGGCATACAGATGAATTTTCTTTGCTTTTGTATACTTTTTTTGTTTTGTGTCTTCCCATTTTCCTGCAAACATTTATAAAATTTATAAATAGAAAAAAGATGATTTTTAGCCAAACAATGGCTTCTCATGCCTGCAATCTTAGCTACTCAAGAAGATGAGATTTAAAGATCTTGGCTCAAAGCTTGCCCAGGCAGGAAAATCCATGAGACTCTTATTTCTAATTAACCAGCAAAAAGCTGGGAATGGAAGTATGCCTCAAGTGGTAGAGTGCCACCTTGAGTGAAAAACCTAAGGAACAGCACCCAAGCCCTGAGTTCAAACCTCAGTATTGGCACACACACACAAAAAAAGTAAAGCAAAGAAAAAGATGATTTTGTAAAACCCTTGTGTTATATGCTTGTTTCAAATTTCCTAAGCGCAGTGTTCATATAAACACAGGCCGTTTCCATGAGAGAGAGAGAGACGGTGTGGCAGCTCACAGATTTGCTGGCAGCATTTGGGGAGAGAAGCCAGGAGAATCTCTCAGCGTCAGAGCTCATTTCCAGTTGTATTACTCGAGAGAGAAAGCAGGTGCTTCATTCCTAGTGAGAACTGTAGCCTAGTTCTGGGTGGACTGGCAGAGACTTTGGCTTCCCTCAAGCCTCCTGGAGACTGAGATGTCATAGAGGTTAGATGGTTTCTATTTCATCTGGAAGGATCCATAGCGACTCATCCCACAGGAAGGAGCTCTTTCCATTTCTCTGCACCCTCCACCTGAGCCATTATGGTTTCAGGTGACTGGTTTCCAGGAATGGGTGTGAATGACACCACATAGGTATTGTTCTCATTACCCGTGATCCAGCCTCGGTGCTGTTCAGAAGCATCTTCTACAAGCAGGCAGCTCACCAGGCCATGGAGTCGTGGGAGAGAGCCAGAAAGTGTGGGACACTGATACCTTCAGCTTGGCCCTGGTGGCCCCAGGCCATTGTCTCTCCTTTGGGGGACTGCAGTGGAGGACACTGAGCCTGGGATGCACCTGGCTCCTGTGGGAGGCGTCTGGTGTCATCAGCTTGGGAGAGATCCACATAGAGGTGCCAGGACTGGTCTGCCTAGGAGATTCATTTATTGACAGGCTCCAGACAGACTCTCCGGATTTCTTATCTTGATGCACAGTGTCAGCATTTGATGGCCCAGGGCCCTTTCTGGTGCCCAGTCTGAGTCCTGACTAAATGAAATACAGTTGACATTGCATTCAACTGTGTCCCAGGCTATGGCATTTAGTCAAGAGCACAGCAACATGAGAGCTACTACAAAGGGAGCACAGAGAGAGGCTGGCAAACCAAGACACAGCCTTATTTCCATTTACTCTTAAATAAGCACTTCCCATTGCCATTAAGTGAGGTTAAGGATTATGGGCATCGTCTAACTCTTGCCCTATCTATCTAACTATTTATCTATCTATCTATTTGTCTGCCAGTCTGTCTGTCTGTCTGTCTGTCTATCTGTCTCTCTATCCAGTGTGTTGGTACTGAAACTTGACCTCAGAGCCTTGTGCTCTTGCTAGGCTTTTCCTGCTCAGGGCTGGTGCTCTACCACTTGAGCCATGCCTCCACTTCCAGCTTTTTGCTGATTAATCGCAGATAAGAGTCTCTTGGATTTGTTTGCCCCAGCTGTTTCCCATTCCAACTGGAGAATAACTTGCCAAGCCCTCAGTCAAGTGTCATCCACCCTACATTTATACAGCCTCTGGTGTTCTGTCTCTGCAAGCTCTTCTTGTCTCCTTTTTACTCCATCTTCCATCTGACCTCCTTGTCCTTAGAGTCTCTGTCCTGAGCCACTCTTACCTTCTCTCAGTGTTCATGGAGTTAAACACTATCTGATGTTTCTCACTCTACTGTATAATCTCAGCTCCTTCTCCCTGAACCCCAGCCTGTACCACTGTCACCTGCCATTCCTAGGTTAAACAAATGGATCCCCAATGCAATACTGAACTGATGTTTTAAATCAGTAGGTCCAAATAGGATTATGGCTAATGACCCCACACAGAGCCCTGCCTGTGATGGCTCAAGCTTATAATCCTAGCTACTTGAGAGGCAAGGATCAGAGGATCATGGGTTGAGGCCAGCCCAAACATAAAAGTTCATGGAACTTCATGTCAGTCAATGGCTGGATATGGTGGCTTAACTGTCATCCCCAGAAGCTTAGGGAAACACAAGTAGGAAGATCACAACCCAGGCTGGCCTGGCCATAAAGTGAGACCCTACCTTGAAAAGACCAATATGAAAAAGGGGAGGGGCTAGACACTTGGAGCTCCTGCTGCATGGTCATGTCAAAGGCCTTTATTCCTCTCCAGTCAAAGGGACAAGCCCTTTGGCATGGGTCCTCCTATTCAGAAAGCTTTGCATCTTAAAAGCATGCCCTTTAGAGAAAGAACAATGGGAAACTCATTCAGGGAGCAAAGGATTGCTGTCCACCCTGGAGTGCAGGAGCCCACCTCAGCCTGCTATGTTTATAATGGCACAAGTATCTGTGATTGCTTCTATGCCAAACCAGGCTTATCATTTACTTTCTAAGCAGTTGTCTTGAGAGGAGAGGGAGAGAGGTTATTAAACTGTTGCCATGTTGTCTTACTGACACTGACTTTGTTGGGTTTTGAGGTGAACCCCTGTAATTAAGATTATTTCTCAGCTGGGCACCTGTGGGTCATGCCTGTAATCCTAGCTACCTGGGAGCCTGAGATCTGAGGATCACCATGTGAAGTACGCCTGGGCAAGCTTTTATCTCTAATAAATTACCCAGAAAAAGGCAGAAGTGGTACTGTGGCCCAAGAGGTAGAGTGCTAGCCTTGAGCACAAAAGCTCAGGGACAGGGGGCTGGGAAGGTGGCTCAGTGGTAGAGCACTTGCCTTACATGCTCGAAGCCCTGGGTTCGATTCCTCAGCACCACATAAGAAAAAAAAAGCCGGAAGTGGTGCTGTGGTTCAAGTGGTAGAGTGCTAGCCTTGAGCTGAAGAGCTGAGGGACAGCGCCCAGGCCCAGAGTTCAGGCCCCATGACCAGACCCCCCCCCCAAAAAAAAGAAAAAGACACTTGAGAAATTTCCTCTACCCAGAGGAGAGCAGCAGCCTCACACTACAGCCCCAGAACACAGCAGCCACTAGGACTCCTTGCAGCACTTTTCTCTTGTCCCACTCGTCAGCCCTAGGGTAGTGTCTTGCGTGAGATCCAGTCACTGTAGTCCTAAATGAAGTACAGCAGAGTCTCTGGGGTCAGCATATCCACAAACTACCACTTGCTGTGTGACCTTGTATATGTTCCTTAACCTCTCTGTGCATAATTTTTTCCTACATGCAAAATAAGAGTATCTAGTTGGAACTGGTTAGCAAATCCAAGCAGATGGACAGCAATCCAGGCTTGGCAGAGAAGTGAGGAATCAAGCACATTCCCCCGCTTTATGTTTAAGGAAGGATTCAAGTATCAGGCACACAGTGGTTCCAAGATGACACTTTGTATCCTCCAGCCCCCTTGCCCTGCTGTGGGGGAGGAGGGTCTGCCTGGTAGGTGGAAAGAAGGGGTGATACCTCTGCAGTGGGGCTGCTCCCCTGTCCAGGTCCCGTTGGGAAGACACACCACACTGCTGAGCCCTTCCAGGCGGAAGCCGGCATTGCAGGTAAAATGGACTTCATGATCCACTAGGTACTTGCTTCCAAACTTTCTACCATCCGAAGGAGCATTCAGAGCAGGGCAGGAAACTGGAAGGAGAAAAGGGAAGATAAGGAGGAGCCCCTGCTGGGAACCAACACCCTCTATGGCAGGCCTGCTGCCACTGTGTGGGGCACTCTAGACACAGCTCCTCATCCAATTGTCAATGTTCTTGGGGAGAGGGAGTGGTTCAGGTACAGTAGCTAGGCCCTGAGTTCAGGCCCCAGGACCAGCATGGAGAGACAGGGAGAGAGGGAATGGGAGACAGCCAGATAGAGATGACAAGCAGCAGGCACATTTTAACTGTCTCTCTTCTCTTTCTGTCTGTCTGTCTCTCTGTCTCTGTCTCTTTCTCTGTCTCTCTGTCTTTCTGTCTTTCTGTCTGTCTCTGTCTCTGTCTGTCTGTCTGTCTGTCTGTCTCTCTCTCTCTCTCTCTCTCTCTCACACACACACACACACAATAAACACACACACACACCAGCGTTAAACCATGGACCTTAGGTAAGGATGGTCCTGGAGTCTTAGCACATAGCAGGTTGGGAGGGAATCAGAGATAGTTGTTTGGTCTTTGTCCTATGACTGTGACAATGCTGCTGTGGGGGCCCACCTGGAGCGCTGTCCGGGGCCACCTTGCTCACAGAGTTGTGCAGCTCAGCCAGCCGACTCTTCATATTGTGGATGCCCTCGGCAAAGCGAGTCTCATGGGCCTTCAGCAGCTGCTCCAGCTGGCGGATGGCAGTGAGGAGCTGCTGCCTGTTCAGACAGTTCTGGGGAGAGGAGAGACCACCACTCATCGGGTCTGGCTCACGCCCACCCTGCGCTTCCAGAAGCTCCCGAAACTACAGGGCCCAAACCACCCCAGCAACTCACTAAGCGCCTAGCTGGGCAACATCTGCTCCAACAGGCCAACAGATGACAGCCCCAAGCACAGGTATCATGGCTCTAGTCCACCCCTCGAGAAATAAAACGAGGACACGGTGACTATCTGACAGAGTGGCTAAGCAGTTATCTGAGCCCACAGTTCCTTATAATCATGTCTCTTACTGCAGACATACTCTCCCATTCTGTGAACATCCCAGAACCTGGGCCTTGGTAAACTCCTCTCTGTCTTGAAAATCATCTTGAAAAGCAAGGTGATGGGGAGACAAGTAAAACAGGATCACACAGTGGTTCCTATATGTAAGAGTTTATGTAACAGGGAAAACAAGAAAGAAAAATAGCTCGAGTATTCATTAAAAAAAAAAAAAAGCAATGCCCAAGCCCAGCACTGGTGGTTCACACCTGTAATCCTAGCTACTCAGGAGGCTGAGATCTAGAATCACAGATCAAAGCCAGCCTGGGCAGGAAAAGTCCGTGAGACTCTTATCTCCAATAAACTACTCAGAAAACTGGAAGTGGCACTGTGGCTCAAGTTGTAGAGCGCTAGCCTTGAGCTGAAGAACTGAGGGACAGCGCGCAGGCCCAGAGTTCAAGCCTTACCACCAACCCTCCCCTCCCCCACACAAAAAAAAAATCAATGCCCAGCTATGATGCTTCAAAAGCCATAAAGGGTGCAGGGGTTGTGCTAATAGTTGGCAAAGGGTAACTTTGAGCAACTTAAGCTCCACATGTAAACTTTCCAATCTCAATTGTTTTTTAAGAGCTTGGACATGATCTCATAAGTTTATGGTAATTATAAATTGACTTGTTGAATTGAACCCCCATTGCACAACTACTTTTTTTTTTTTGATCAGTCGTGGGGCTTGAACTCTCAGCCTGGGCGCTGTCCCTCAGCTCCTCAGCTCAAGGCTAGCACTCTACCATTTGAGCCACAGCGCCACTTCTGGTTTTCTAGTGGTTTATTGGAGATAAGAGTCTCATGGACATTTCTGCTCAGGCAGGCATTGAACCATGATCCTCAGATCTCAGCCTCCTGAGTAGCTATTACAGGCATAAGCCACCAGTGCCCAGCTTGCACAACTACTTAAAAGAAAAAAATTTTAAGAGGCAGAACATGAAAGGATAAAGGAGGTGGTGTCTATAGGGGAGAATCTTGACCTTGTGGCATGGGCAGGTCTTGCAAGGTAATTCACATTCAACTTGGGACCAGGCCTGGACTCATCTACTCATCTGGCCTGACTCTACCTGCAGGGAAGTAGGTGCTACATCATGATGCTGACCTTTGGGGATAACCTGGTGACTTTCTTTTTCTTTCTTTCTTTCTTTCCTTCCTCCTTTCTTTCTTTTTTTCTTTCTTTCCTTTTTTCTTTCTTCCTTCCTTTCTTTGTCATGTGGCTTGAACTCAAGTCCTGGGAGCTGTCCCTGAGCTCTTCAGCTCAAGGCTAGCACTCTATCACTTTAAGCCACAGCACTACTTCTTATTTTCTGGTGGTTCATTGGAGATAAGAATCTCAGGGACTTTCCTGCCCAAGCTGGCTTTGAACTATGATCCTCAGATCTCAGCTACATGTGTAGCTAGGATTATAGACCTGAACCACCTGTGCCTGGCTTATTTATTTAATATATATTTTTTGTAGGTACTAGGGTTTGAACTCAGGGTGTTGTTACATTCTTGCTCAGCTTTTTCACTCATGGTTGGCCCTACCACCTGAATCATGCTTTCATTTCCAGCTCTTTGCTTGTTATTTAGAGAAAAGAAGCTTTTGGGTTTTTCTGGCCCAGATGGCTCCAAATCTTGATTCTCAGATTGCAGCCTCCTGAGTAGCTAGGATTCTAAGTGTGAGCCACCCAGTGCCTGCCTTTTATTTTGTTTTTATATTAAATTTGAATGTTAGGGTTGGGAATTTAAAAAAAAAAGTGGTCTCAAAGCCAGTGGGATGGCTGGGGTATGTGAACTCTGCCACTGGGTAGCTTCCAACCCTGCCAGAGAAGCATCACCACCACTGTGGTAGAAAAGAGCCATAGTCACTCTCCCAAGGAGGCTGCCAGACCGCTGCACCTTGGAGTGCTCACCAAACCGATGATTCACTGGCCAGATTCAATGGGTGCTTTTGACAAAGTCAGATTCCCAGTTCTCCCTGGAACTCATTAATCCACAGGGCTCCCTGGCCTCCACCATACCCAACCCCAACCACAACTGCCACGAAGAAGTTGTTTGTATTCCTTCTTTCACTCCATCCCCTTCCCCCCACTGGAGACCTTCCCACACAGGTCCTGGGAGTCTGTGGGTAGTGACCTGCAAGCAATCCCCTATCTGCCCAGCCTGACTGCATGGCCTACCCTCCCAGTCCTGAGTTTCCACATCCACATCCCTCCCTCACAAAAGGGCAAAAGCTGCTTTACAGAAGACACAATGGTTTATGCACATTGCAACTATGAAATACTTCCCCATTACAAAGACCTATTTTGCTTTGTCAAAGACAACTTCAGCCACTGGCTGGCAGCAGCCCTGTGAGGAAGAAGGCCTCCATTTGTGATCAGTGCTATGATGATATTTGTCCCCATCCACACATGGGAAGAAGGCTGAAAAGCCAGCCAAATTTGAACCCAAATCCTGCAGCCAGGAATGGCAGAGCCGAATTAGCACTGACTTCCAAACCTACCTGCTGCTTGGATCTACCACTCGTTGGCCTCCATCCCTGTGTGGTGAACAGACTTACTGACTGAACCAAACTATCTCACGGAGATATCTGATCCCTGGGAAAATCTGAAGTTGGGCAGTGGGGACAGGAAGTTAGCAGCTTCCTGGCTCTCACAGCTAGAAGAGGGCTGGCTGGGCAGAAGCTACCCTCAGGGAAGCAGAAGGGCTCAGCGTTGAAGCAGGAAACATCCATGCCAAAGGCTCTGCTGGGAAGGGCAAACACTGCTCAGAATCTGGGATGATGACCTGGGACTCCAATGTGGGATTCCAGGAAATAAAGGAGGGGGGTGCACATATGTGGAGGCCAAGGATCCCATCTCCCCTAAGCCACTGGACAGCCAAGTATAACCTTTCAGTGTCACTGGTTTGGGGCACAGGCCTGTGTTTCTGGGGCCACTTCTGGCCCCAAGAGTGTCAAGACCAGCTGCTTTCCCTCAGATGGTCATTAGTGGTGAGACAGGCTCATGTTGCCAGTTGCAATTGAAAGAACTTCCAAACCTTCATGGCCAAGCAAAACAAGTCTGCGCCCCAGAACAAAAGAGAGACAGGAAGGTTGCTGGAGACTTGCTGAGGGAGCTTGGGGCCTTGACCAGCCCTGAGTCCAGCCTTTCTGGGGTGGTGCTAACAAAACAAAAGTGTGGTAGAAAGGAGATGTCTGGTTATCTCAGCCAGTATGCCAGCATCAGAGGCCGGTGGGAAGTGGACAGAATGAATAGCTTCCACAGGGGGTCTGAGGGCCTGTATTGAAATTGCTCCTACCAGGGCAGGGCCTTGGTCCCAAACTGCTAGAACTGAAGCCCATGGGAACCGTGCCCAAAATCTGCTGCTATGCCCAGCACAGGCCCAGGCACAACTGAGTCCATCTCAGAGTGGGATAACTAGGGGGACCTCTAACAGGCCAAGTCAAGTACCCAAGAAGCTTGCATTATGGATGGAGAGTGAGAAACCCAAATGTTTCACCTTTTCAAGTGGTGACTGTTTTATCATCTTCAAGTTCAGCAAAATGAAACACCGGGAAGTGGGTATTCAAAATGGGTGGAGCTGCGTTAAGGGGAAAGGAGTAAATGAATAAAGAAGAGAAGAGGGGAAAATATACGTAAGAACATATATTTGGGAAGTGGTGCTATGGCTCAAGTAGTAGGGCACTGACCTTGAGCTGAAGAGCTGAGGGACAGCGCCCAAGCCCAGAGTTCAAGCCCCATGACCGACCAAAAAAAAAAAAAAAAAGAACAGGGCTGGGAAGGTGGCTCAGTGGTAGAGTGCTTGCCTTGCATGCCTGAGGCCCTGGGTTCGATTCCTCAGCACCACATAAACAAAAAGAAAAAAGCCGGAAGTGGGGCTGTGGCTCAAGTGGTAGAGCGCTAGCCTTGAGCTGAAGAGCTGAGGGACTGCGCCCAGGTCCAGACCTCAAAAAAAAAAAAAGAACATATTTGTATATCCTACAAAATTAATAAGAGAGAAGGAGTGGGTAGAGAAGGGACAGGTGAAAATGTTGAAAGGGGTGATATTGATCAAGATATATTGTATTCAGGGCTGGGAATGTGGCTTAGTGGTAGAGCGCTTGCCTAGCATGCATGAAGCCCTGGGTTCAATTCCTCAGTACCACATAAACAGAAAAAGCCAGAAGTGGTACTGTGGTTTAAGTGGTAAAGTACTAGCTTCAAACAAAAAGAAGCTCAATGACAGTGCTCAGGCCCTGAGTTCAAGCCCTGGGACTGGCACATGCACAGTGGAGACTCATCTTGGTGTGTGTGTGTGTGTGTGTGTGTGTGTGTGTGTTCCAGTCCTAAGGCTTGAACTCAGGGCCTGGGTGCTATCCTTGAGCTTTTTTTTTTCTTTTTTGTTCGGTCTTGGGGCTTGAACTCTGGGTCTGGGCACTGTCCCTCAACTCTTCAGCTCAAGGTTAGTGCTCTACCTTTTGAGCCACAGCACCACTTCCAGTTTTCGAGTGGTTTATTGGAGATAAGAGTCTCACAGATGGGGCTGGGAAGGTGGCTTAGTGGTAGAGTGCTTGCCTTGCATGCATGAGGCCCTGGGTTCGATTTCTCAGCACCACATAAGCAGAAAAAGCCGGAAGTGGGGCTGAGGCTCAAGTGGTAGAGCGCTAGTCTACAGCTGAAGAGCTGAGAGACAGCACCCAGACCCAGAGTTCAGGCCCCATGATCGACAAAAAAAAAAGAGTCTCACAGACTTTTCCTCCCCAGGCTGGCTTTGAACCTTGAACCTTAGATCTCAGCCTCCTGAGTAGCTAGGATTACAGGCGTGAGCACCGGTGCCTGGTGAGCTTTTTTTTTTTTTTTTTAAGCTTAAGACTAACACTCTACCAACTTGAGGCACAGCTCCACTTCCAGCTTTTTGGTAGTTTATTGGGCATTTCCTGCCCAGGCTGGCTTTTTTGGGGGGAGGTGGGCAGGGGGGGTCCGGTCGTGGGGCCTCAACTCTGGGCCTGGGCGCTGTCCCTCAGCTCTTCAGCTCAAGGCTAGCACTCTACCACTTGAGCCACAGCGCCACTTCCATTTTTTCTTTTTGCTTATGTGGTGCTGAGGAATTGAACCCAGGGCCTCAGGCATGCAAGGCAAGCGCTCTACCACTGAGCCACCTTCCCAGCCCCCTGGCTTTAAACTACAATCCTCAGATCTCAGCCTCCTGAGTAGCTAGGATTACAGGTGTGAGCATTACAGGTGTGAGCCACTAGTGCCCAGCTAGACCCACCTTTTGTCCACCCTTCAATCCAGCATTAGTTTGACCATCTCAGTCTGCCTTCAGATGCTTTTTGGTTTATCATGTTTTGTTCTCTCTGCTTGCTAAGCCTTGGCAGCAGGAGTCGAGCTGGACCGTCTCCTTCTTCCTAACATGAGGTAAGCACGTATTATGGACCTGCTCTTTGAACCATTCATTTTCTCCTTACATTAATCTCAAAAGATAGGAATGTCTATTATTGTCACTGGTCAGAAAGGAAAGTGAGTCCCAAGGGACAGGAACTTGCCCTCGATCACACAGCCAGGAAGTCTCAGCAGGACATGCGCTTGGCGCCGGGAGTTGTCACTACGCGCTGCACTATACCATTGCTCCTGGGCCTGAACAGCACCTGTGCTAGCAGATACTCGGCTCTCAGCACACCGTTGATGAAAGAACTCCCTATCTTTGTTGATTCCTCTTATTGTGACATTATAATAAAAGCCTGAATTGAAGGAGTCTCAGGTAATAATACTGACATGTCAGATGACACTAAAATGTTAGTACATATTTACACTACAGTGTAAGTGACTGACATAGTGCTTTTCTGGATACCATTTGTGTGTGTGTGTGCGTGTGTGTGTGTGTGTGTTGCTCCTGGGGCTTGAACTCCAGACTCAGCTTTTTTTTTTTTATTGTGAACATACTGTACAGAGGGGTTACAATTACATGGGCAAGATAATGAGTACATTTCTTATCAAGCATTGTAGCCTCCTCCTTTGTTTCCCCTTCCCATCCCTTCCCATCCCTCCCCCCCCCGCCCCGTCCCCTCACCCAATCTTCCCCCCCACCAAAGTTGTAAAGTTCATTTTCGACATGACAACTTGTACTTCTCATTGTTGCAATGTGTCCACCTGTATCCTTATTTAAACGACTTGTTTTTCCCCTTCCCCTCCACAAATTATACCGACATCAAATACAGTGAAAGCAGGGGTTATACTGTGGGGGAGGGACATAAAAAGCAACAAAGAAATCATCTTATAAATGCATTAGAAACAAATGCATGAAAGAAAAAAAACATTTAAATACATATCTTAGGGTTCATTTTCCTACCATCACCTTATCTGACCTTTTCTGCTTGACTCATACATATACTAGATATTGCAAATAAGGGAAACCATGGGATCTATGTTTCTTTGGGCCTGGCTTACTTCACTTAATATAATTTTTTCCAAGTCTTTCCATTTCCTAACAAATGGGGCAATGCCATTCTTTCTGATGGAGGCCAGACTCAGCTTTTTGCTCAAAGCTAGAGCTCTACCACTTGAGCCACAGCTCCACTTCTGGCTTTTCTGGTGCTTAGTCAGAAATCAGTCTCACAGAGTTTACTGCCCGGGCTGGCTTTGAACCATGATCCTCAGATCTCAGCCTCCTGAGTAGCTAGGATTACAGGCATCAGCCACTAGCACTCAGCTAGACACTTTTTAGGCATTTTTCTTTCTTCCTGTCAGTCTGAGAGTCAATGCTCCCAGCTTCCAAGGCGGTGAGCCTCCCTGGGCAGCACACCTTGTGGGATGTCCACATATGCATAGACAGCACAGTCAGCCAGGGAGGGCTGAGAGGTGGGCCTTCTCTGGGGCTTTCACAGTCTTTCCCAGGCCCATTCACAGTCTAGAGGCAACTTAATTTCCAAGGGGAGGGGAGATATAAGTTAGAGCTAGCCAGGTGGCAAGAGTAGGGCAAGGGGAGCTTGGGAAAATTCCTGTCCAGGCCTCTCAGGCTGAGAAGCCATTGTGACAGTGGGCCACATGTCTTTACCCAGATGGCAGGGCTGAGTCCATGCCTGAGCATGAGTAAGGGATCCTATTCTTCTCTGCTATCAGGGCTGCCCTCGACAGGACTTGCGTTCATTCCCAGCTGCTTCAGGGAGGCTGTGAGAGAAGCTGAAGAACCAGAAGGGACTCCCTGTCATCTGCCTGACCCTCACCCTTGGGAGAAAAATCTCTGGGTCCCATAATGGAGGATCCACAAAAATAGCCAAGCCCTTCCTCTGAGCCTCCACGCCATCTATGAATAGACTGTGCACCTAGGCTGGTCTGGGACTGGCTCTAGCCAAAAGTGTGCAAGGGAAGCAATGCGCCAGTCCTATATGGCTGTATCTGCAGAAGTCTTGGATGCCTCAGCCCAGACTTGGCCCTCTCCTGCCATTCCACATAAAGGGCTCCCAGATGCAGAAGGAAAGCCCTTGTGGGGCAGATCCCAGGTGCCCTGGGAGGGCAATCTAGAACCTCCTCCCCAGCTTACTGGGTGCTGCCTATAGAGGAACAGGCCCTGTCCAGAAGAGACTCTAAGTAAAAGGACAGCCCTATTAGGTGCTGGTGGCTCACACCTGTAATCCTATCTAATCAGGAGGCTGAGATCTGAGGATTGCAGTTCAAAGCCAGCCTAGGCAGGGAAGTCTGTGACACTCTTATCTCCATTTAACCACCAAAAAGCCAGAAATGGAGCTGTGGTTCAAATGGTTGAGTCCTAGCCTTGAACAAAATAACTCAGAGAAAGTGCCCAGGCCCAGAGTTCAAGCTCCAGTACCACACAAAAAGAAAAGGACAAGCCGGGCACCAGTGGCTCATGCCTGTAATCCTAACTACTCAGGAAGCTGAGATCTGAGGATCATGGTTCAAAGCCAACCCGGGCAGGAAAGTCCGTGAAATTCTTATCTCCAATTAACCACCAGAAAACTGGAAATGGTGCTGTGGCTCAAGTGGAAGTGCACCTGCCTTGAGCTGAAGAGCTCAGGGACAGAGTTCAAGCCCTATCACCAACAAACAAACAAACAAAAAAGGACAACCCAATGAACAGAACTCAACCTGCTACCCTGGTCTGCCCTCTGCTGGTCCTGAGCTGACTGTTCTGAACCAATACCATTCTAAACCTGCTGTTGCTTTGGCCCATCCCCGTGCATTATATAAAGCTTCCCACTACAAGGCTGGCAAACACTCCTGGTGCTGGTGCTGTGACCATGGGCAGATAGCTCTAAGCAGTCATGTACCCTTTCCTGCTGAGTGCCAATGCGACCAACAATCCAAGTCCACCAGGACCCCAGGCAAGCTAAGTCAACAGCTTCATTGCTCCCTACAGCCAGGAGCATGTTCTGCTCTTCATTTTGCAATCTTGCTCTTCATTTTGCAATCTCATCTCCTTTGTTTTGGAGCCCCACCCCTCAGCAAGAGGCATTGATCTTGGATAGGAAGACATAAGAGCTCTTAAGCAGTACAATCACGGATTCAGCTACCATTTTCTTGGCCACATCAGAACCCCACCAACCCCACGGGAACAATGGTTCTACCACTGACAGCTGTAATGTCATGGTGCAGATACAGGGTAGTTCCTATAAGAGAAAAGTGATCAGACCAGCTGAACAGCAACGTGTGAAAGACCATGTTTATGGAATGTGTTCAAAAGCAATGAGGTTATAAGCCATAGAAGAGGGAAGTGCAGCATGAAGACACTCAGGAAAGCGAACAGTCTCTCGGCCCAAGTGTTTGAGTAGAGTAAGCAGTCAGGGTCATGAGCCAGTAGGAGCAGAGCAGAGAACAAGGGTCTCGGGGATGGGGTCAGGGACTTCCTCTGGGAAAGCAGCTCAGAAAAAAAGGGCTAGCCATTGAGAAAGAACTATGTCCAACTGTGGAGATGACAGATGGGGCAAAAGCAACCTTGCAGGAAGCCCCGAGTATTCCATGGTAGGCTACCTGGTTCTGCAATGACCAGTGGGTGAATTCGTCAAGTAACCATGGGAAATGAGTTGTTTAGAAATGTGGATTGGCCTCCCGGGCCTTTCCTGACTCAAGAGAGAACTATTGATTGATTTCTTAATTTGTTCTTTTCTGTTATTCTTTTAGGTCTCCCTTTCCTTTCTTTCTCTCTCACTCTCTTTCTTTCCTTCTTTTCTTTCTTCTCCTCCTCCTTTTCCTCTTATTCCTCATCTCCCTTCCCTCTTCTTCCTTCAGTTTTTTTCCTTTTGAAAAAGTCTTGCTTTATAGTAAAGCTTTGGCCTTAAACTCACCATCCTCTTGACTCAGCCTCTACAGAGAGGACTGGATTATAGACATCTACCACCCAGCCCAGTTCCTTAATTTATTGAAAGATAGAAACTGACAAAACTCACCTAAAAGGAAAGACAAAAGCTAACCTAATAGTTTCACATCTATCAAAGAAATTTAAGTCATGGTTTAAACTTTTCTGAAAAGGAATTTCCAATCCTACCTAGTTTCATTGGTAAATTCCACCAAGTACTTCAAGGGCTGACACCATTCAACATACTCTTCTCAAAAACAGAAAAGCTCTTTTATCAACAGACTCAAGAAAAATGGCAGTATCTTGCCAATTGGAGGCAGAAAAAAGCATGTGACAAAATGGAACATGCGTTTATAGTAAATAGAAAATAAGAGGGGAAAAACCCTTAACCAGACAAATGGCACCCAAAGAAATCCTCCAGCTAGCATCCTCCTCAGTGCTGGCACATTGTATTTCCAACTACAGGACTGGAATTTTGAAAAATTAAATAAAATTTAAAATCACTTTAAAATGAAGTAAAAAAATATGCTCTTATCAAAAAACTAAAAGTATGGATGGAAGGAATCAAGATCTAAATAAATGAAAAGGCATAGTGTGTTCACAGACTGGAAGACTCAATATCATTACAATGTCAATTTTGATAGGTATGGTGGTACATTTCTATAATCCCAGCACCAAGGAGGCTGTAGTAGGAGGATCATGAGTTCAAGGCCAGTCTGGGATAAAGAATAAGACCTTGCCTCACAAGAAAAAGTCTGTAGCCAGGCACCAGTAGCTCACATCTATAATCCGCACCAGTAGCTCACATCTATAATCCTAGCTACTCAGGAGTCTGAGATCTGAGGCTCACGGTTCAAAGCCAGCCTGGGCAGGAAAGTCTGTGAGACTCTTATTGCCAATAAGCCACCAGAAAATCAGAAGTGGTGCTATGACTCAAGTGGTAGGGTGCTAGCCTTGAGCTGAAGAGCTGAGGGACAGTGCCCAGGCCCGGAGTTCAAGCCCATGACTGACTAAA
>NW_012267263.1:760753-764395 GCF_000151885.1 Dipodomys ordii
GGGAGGCTGGGAAGGGAGGTGAAGGATAAACAAAGGAGGAGGCTACAATGCTTGGTAAGAAATGTATGCATTATCCTGCCCATGTAATTGTAACCCCTCTGTAGTATGTTCACAAATAAAATAAAATTAAATTAAATTAAAAAAAAAACCTAACTGGGATGGAGGTATGGCTCAAGTAGTAAAGTACCAGACAGGAGCAAGCAAGTTGAGTAACTGCTTGGTCCTGAGTTCAAATCCCACTACTTCCCCTTCCTCCCCCCACCAAAGACATCAGCTCTTCCTAGATTGATAGATTTGATGCAGCACAAATTAAAATTTTAGTATGATATTTGTAACTATATATCAGTAGATTATAATGCTTAATGAAAAGGCAGAGAAACTAGAATAACCAAAGCAATTTTGAAATAAGAATGGACTCATATTCTTAATTTATAATATTTTTGTAATCAAGATAGTACATTATGAGCCAGGTGCTGGTGGCTCATGCCTGTAATCCTAGCTACTCAGGAGGCTGAGATCTGAGGATCGCAGTTCAAAGCTAGCCTGGGCAGGAAAGTCCGTGAGACTCTTATCTCCAATAAACCACTAGAAAACCAGAAGTGGCACTGTGGCTCAAGCGGTAGAGTGCTTGCCTTGAGCTGAAGAGCACAGGGACAACGCCCAAGCCCAGAGTTCAAGCCCCACAACTGACAAAAAAAAAAAAAAAGAAAAGAAAAGAAAAAAAGATAGTACATTATTAACAGAAATACTCTCATACAGGTATGATGGCTTGACTTCTGACAAAGTTGTTGAGACAATTCAATGGCAATTTAACAATCTTTCCAGAAGTAGCACTGGAACAATTGAGCATCTACTAACAAAATGTGATTTTTCAGTATAAACCTCACAGCTTATTTCAAAAAGCAACCCAAAGCCAGGTGCCAATGGCTCATGTCTGTAAGCCTAGCAACTCAAGAGGCTAAGAATCATGATTTAAAGACAGCCCGAAGGAAAGCCTGAGAGACTCTGATCTCCAATTAAGCACCTATAAAGTCAGAAGTCGAGCTGTTGCTCAACTCATAGCCTTGAGCTAGCTTTGAGCACAAAACCCCAGGGGCAGAACCCAGGTCCTCAGTTCAAGTCCTAGGACTAGCATGCACCCCCACACACACACAAGCACGCACATACACACACACACACACACGTACACACACACACACACACACAAAGCAAAGCAACTCAAGTGCTAGGCACTAGTTGTTCACACCTATAATCTTAGCTACTTGGGAGGCTAAAATGAGGAAGATTGAAGTTTAAGGTCAGCTTGGAAAAAGTTCCAAAATATCCATTCTCAACCAACTTGTTACCCCAGCTAACAGGAGTCTGGAGTCTGGAGGATAATGGCTGTAGGCCAGCCCTGGCAGAAAACCCCATGAGATTCCATCTCAAGCAAAGCAGCAAAACATGTTGATGTGTCATTGTCAGCCCAGCTATGGCAGGGAGTGTAAACTAGGTTGATTATCCAGGCATGGACCCCAGAAGGAAAGGAGACCCTCTCTTAAAAATAACCTGGGCAAAAAAGGGCTGGAAGTGTGTCTCAGAGGTGGAGTGCTTGCCTAACAAATGTGAGGCCAAGTTCAAATTCTAATATTAACAATAACAACAACAACAAAAAACACAAAATGGGTCCTTGTAAAAGTGCAAAGCTTTAAAAATGTTAGGAGAAGCCAGGCACCGATGGCTCACCCCTATAATCCTAGCTACTCAGGAGGCTGAGATCTGACAATCTCGGTTCAAAGCCAGCCCAGGCAGGAAAGTCTGTGAGACTCTTATCTGCAATAAATCACTCAGAAAACCAGAAGCAGCACAGTGGCTTAAGTGGTTGAGTGATAGTCTTGAGCTGAATTGCTGAGGGACAACGTTCAGGCCCAGAGTTCAAGCCCCATGAATGACAAAAAAAAAAAATGTTAGGAGAAAATATTGTTGTAGGTTTAGACCCCGAGTTCTTAAACTTGATTGTAAAAATAAAAAGCATTAGTAAATAAGACTTCATTAAATTTTAAAAACCTTTAACACTGTTAAGAACAGGTACAGAATAGGAGAAAATATTTACATCACAAATTCAAACTAGGACTTGGAATATGTAAGAGAACACTAAAAATTAGCAACAGGAAAACAAACAATCCATTTTTAAAGTGGACAAGCTGGGCACAGTGTCAGGTACTATAGTCCCAGCTACTTGGAAAGGCTGAGGTGAGAAAATCAACATAGGACCATGACTTGGAGTCTGGGAAGAGGGCTCCTATTCCTATGGCAATAAGCACATGGGGAGATGCCCACTTTATCAGTCATTAGGGAAATGGAAGTAAAAACAAAAGAGAAACCACTACATAGCTATTAGAATGATTTGGAGCAACGTTCACAGCGTTAAATGCTGGTAAGCTGGTGGGGTATAAAATGCCATGTCTGAGATGGAATACATCTTGGCAGATTTTTTTTATAAAGTGAAACACAGCCCAGCAACCCCATTCCTACCTACCCACTCATCCAGAGAACTGAAAACTTCTGCTCATCCCAACAGCTGTAGGCAAGTGTTTAGAGCAGTTCTACTCATGATTGCCAAAAGCAGGAAATGACACCAGAGGTGGTGCCAGATGTGTGGATTAGCAAACTGTGGCTCAGGCAGGCCTATCATGAACTAGTACTCAACCAGAGCAAGGAACCTAGAGTACACATACCTCATGTGCATGATGCTAAGCCAGACTCAAAAGGCTGCACGTGCTTGGAGTCTACTGATGACATTCTGGAGAAGACACAGCACTTGTGCTTTAGGAGCTAGTGTGGTGTCCTTTCACAGGGGGCATGGTGCAGTTTGGAGTGGTGGAGCTGTTTACACCTGATTGCAGTGGTGGTGGTTCCCACATGAGAATATGGATACATGCTTAAATGTACATGGGAAGGTACACCCCAAATATTTGTTTCTATTTAGCTGTAAAAAGCAATGGATCAAAAAATAAATCTCAGCTAGGCCCTAGTAGCACATGCCTATAATCCTAGCTACTCAGAAGATGAGATGAGATCTGAAGATCATGGTTCAAGGTTAGCCTAGGCAAGAAAGTTTGGAGACACTTATTTCCAGCAAAAAGCCAGAAGTAGAGGCTTGGCTCAAGTAGTAGAGCACCAACCTTGGGTACAAAATGTTAAAGGGTAACATCCAGGTTCTGAGTTCAAGCCCTAGTACACACACACACACACACACACACACACAGTAAAAAGATAAATCTCTCATGGTGGAATTTGGCACACTGAGACAGCTGATCAAGAGAGCAGTTTGGGGAGGGAGACTCCTGAAATATAACAATTTCATCCCACTATGAGGCAGGGGTTGGCCCAGCAAATGCTCCCCCAGTCTCTTGGGATGATGGGGTAAGATGCAGGGTTGTTACATTTTCCTTCCTGTTTTTCCAGTGGGAAGACCATAGAGTAATGCTCACCACCTCCCCTTTACCCACACACCAGCAAAATGACTCAGAACAGATACGTTGCTGGGAGACAGTGGAAAGTCCTAGGGGGCAGCAGGAAAGAGACAGGATGGTATACCCCTGAGATGGCTGCTCAAGGGCCTACAGAGGGAAGCCTCCCACTGCCCTTTAACATATGCAC
>NW_012267263.1:764445-768093 GCF_000151885.1 Dipodomys ordii
CACACACACACACACACAGTAAAAAGATAAATCTCTCATGGTGGAATTTGGCACACTGAGACAGCTGATCAAGAGAGCAGTTTGGGGAGGGAGACCCCTGAAATATAACAATTTCATCCCACTATGAGGCAGGGGTTGGCCCAGCAAATGCTCCCCTAGTCTCTTGGGATGATGGGGTAAGATGCAGGGTTGTTACATTTTCCTTCCTGTTTTTCCAGTGGGAAGGCCATAGAGTAATGCTCACCACCTCCCCTTTACCCACACACCAGCAAAATGACTCAGGACAGATACGTTCCTGGGAGACAGTGGAAAGTCCTGGGGGGCAGCAGGAAAGAGACAGGATGGTATACCCCTGAGATGGCTGCTCAAGGGCCTACAGAGGGAAGCCTCCCACTGCCCTTTAACATATGCACAGATACTCATGCATACACATATACTGTAACACATACCCCACAGTCATTCACGAGTACATGTACCCTGAAATATCCCACACACAGATAGACATTTACTATACATAGGCTATGACACACACATCCCACATACATTCATATGCGCACACACCCCGTGACACTAACACATTCATGTGCATATACACTAATATACACACATATTCACATGTACACAATCCTGTAGCACAACAAAGATTAGTATAGTGTGTACACACTATGCTAATACTTGTGCAAACATCCTAAAACATACAACACAGATGCTCACATGTGCATACACTAAAACCTACAAAACAGAGACGGTCACATGTACATATACCCTATAACACACATATCACAGTCATATGGGTAATCATCCTGTAACACAACACAGACATTCACATGTGCACATACCTTGTAATGCATGCAACACACTCACATATACTAGAATGCACACAACACACGGAATTCACACATGCATCCACCCTGTAACACACAACATGCAGGCATTCACATGTGTGCACACACTATAAAATAACACAGACATTCACATGTGGGCATATACTGTAACACACAATACCACAGACATTCACATGTATATACATCCTGTAACACATACATGCTTTTCATGATTCTAAGCCTGCATCCTCCCAGAACTCCTCTACCCTCAGTCCTCTCCTCATCCTCAATGAGTAACTCCCAAAGTTAGAATTGCCCTGGGTCTTGGGCACCGTCTTTGTTAGACTCAGTAAGGGGCAGTTTTCAACATGATGATGTCCCAGCCAACTGAATCAGAGTGTCTGGGGTGAGGCTGGCACCAGACTTCTGGAAGCCCCTCAGGTGAAATAATGTACAGCCAAAATCTGCCCAGAGACTGCCTGGCCCTACAAGTAACGGTCAATCCCATCCAGGGTCCATCAGACCACAAGAGGAAAAACAGGAGCAGGAAGGAGACCTGTTTAGAGTGGGGGGTGGTCAAAGGCCCTTGAAGCGAGATACTTATCTGAGCAGCCAACTCAAAGATGAGGAACTGGGAAGATTTGTGCCAACAAATGTGAAGGCCTTAGGGCCCCCCCCAGACTGGGGCTGGAGTGGAGGAGGAATCTGGGAGCCCCATCACCTAGGGCTGTGTAAGGACAGTTTCATTTTAATTTTGAAATGACCATCTAGAGACAATCCTTTTTGCACACACATGCACATGGGATTGGAACTCAAAGTGTGATCCTCAGATCTTAGCTTCTTGTGCAGCTAGAATTACAGGTATGAACTACAGGCACCCAGCATTTTGTTCCCTTTTCCTTTACCTGAGATAGGAGCTTTGCAGATAAGGAAAGCAAGGTTTCCAGGTAAGGAGTCTGAGAAGCCTGGATGCAGGGGGCCAGGGATTAGATCCTGATCTCCTGGAAGCAGAGCTGGGGAGCACTGACTCTGCAGAACATGCATGCAACTCTCCTTATCTCAGCTGTTTTCTGAGCAACCTTAGCTGACAGGCACCTGCCCTTTTCTAGAGGGTCTGAGCAGCTCAGATCAAGTGATGGCAAGGGCCACATTCCTGAGCTTCTCCAAGCATATACCTGTCCTGTTCCTCCACAGCCAGGACAGGGGAGCTGGCTTGGGGAAGTACCTTCTGTGTAAAATACTTCTTCCATTGATGCTTGTGTTATCTGCAAAATTTGTGGGAGTTCTCACCTCCCTGGATGGTATGTTCATTATGGCTCCAAACTGGGCTTCTGTCACTGTCTGCTTGGTGGCTTCCTGCAATTCTCATTTCTCACCTTCTGAATTATGATCATCTTTGGTCTGAAGAAAGTTCTCCCGCTGGAATCCCTTCCTGCTCTGAGATGGCTTCTAGGAGACCTAAGGCAGTCATGCCTGGCCCAGAAATGTAGTCCCAGTGCAGGCAATATAAACAGATGCCTGCAGACAGGAGCTCAACAGAAGACTATGACGTTTATACCATTCCTTCTTGGCTGTATGGCCTTAGAAAGTCACTCTCTCTGGATTTCAACCCTCCCACCGACACAATGGGGGCGACAACACCCCCCCTTCCCACCTCCTTGTTCTGAGAAACAAGCTCCTGGAAGACCTATCAAGAGTTCTAACACAGGAGACACTCATGCATTGTTGGGGTAGCTGGGGGGCTGTTGGGGTAGCTGGGGTGGGAAAGACTTCAAGGAGAGGAGTTCCTCACTGCCAAGTGTGATGGATGATAGCTCTGAACTTGGCAATTCCAAGTTCTTAAGTTGTTAAATCAAATGTGTGTGTGTGTGTGTGTGCGCACACGCGCGCGCCAGTCCTGGGGCTTGAACTCAGGGCCTGAGCACTGTCCCTGAGCCTCTCTGTGCTTAAGGCTAGCACTCTACCACTTGTGCCACAGTGCCACTTCAGGCTTTTTCTGTGTATGTGGTACTGAGGAATCGAACCCAGGGCTTCATGCATGCTAAGGAAGCACTCTACCACTAAGCTACATTCCCAGCCCGTTAAATCAATTCTTAATGGCTTGTGAACAAATGATCAAGTAAATGAAGATTTGAACACATATGAATAGTAAAAAGAGCAGGGAAAAGAAAAACAGACAGCAAGTTGCTTGTCTGGGTGAGTTTTGCAGGTTCAGGATGAGGCTGCCTCAAAATCAATTCTCCCAAACCCCTGTACCGGGGAAATGCTAGCAGCTGCTGAGAAGTTCTGTGGGTGTTCGAGGTGTGATTAAGAATACGTCGCTTAGAAATGTAAATGCTGGAGGTTGGAGGGCAGGGACATTCTCCAGCTAAACCAGGTGGCCTGGGGCTCTCCGGAGACCCACAAAAGACACAGTGTCTCAGCGCTCCCTGGATTTCTTCCTGCTGCCAGCGATGCCCACGCTTTTGCACAAACTTCTCAACTACACCCGCAATGCCTCGGACCGTGTACCGTAATTCCTCTTTAAACGCTGAGCCCCAGCCCAAGCCTCCAAACCAACCATCCAAGTCCAAGATCCCGATCTTCGGGTCTCGGCGTGGCCGCCCTCACGGGTGGGAAGAGAGAGAGAGAGAGAGAGGGGTGCAAGGACACTGACCTGGGCCGCCCACGACTTGGAGCAGACGAGGAGCACCAGCAGGAGGAGCGCGCTCCAAGAGCCGGGCACCATCTTTGCCATGGGAGCTTTGCTGCTGGGGAAGGGCTTGTAACTCCGGGTGTCCTCCTGGCAGAGTCGTTCCAACGATGCTGCAGGCGCGTCTGCGAG
>NW_012267263.1:768383-780804 GCF_000151885.1 Dipodomys ordii
GGCCAAGGCCGGGGAAGGAGGGGCTGCCCAGCTAGGAATGCGCCCGGGAGCGCGCCCAACCCGCGCCGCTCCCGCTCCCGGAGGAGGCCGGCGCCACGCCGACCACGACCACGAGGACCGGGACCGGCGCGGGCATCCTCAAGGCCCTGGCAGGGGCAGGGAGGCCGGTGCCCCGGAGAGATGCCGGTGACCTGGAGTCCATGCTGCCTGCTCCATTTCTCTACTGCCCTCATTTCCCACCAGGGGCCACTAGCTTCCCATGGACCAGTGACAAGTGACCGAGGGAAGATGGGAACTTAAGTCTGTCCTACTTCAAAGCCTACACAAAGACGCGTTTTCCATTCATGGACATGGTCCGTGTGGCCAGGAGATGGTTTCCTAAGCTTGGCATGATTTAATGATTTAGACTAAGTTCTCCGTGGGAGGAAGCTGGTCTTTTAAAAGTGTGTGTGTGTGTGTGTGTGTGTGTGTGTGTGTGTGTTGGGATGGGTATTAAGAGCACACACACAGGGGGGCTGGGAAGGTGGCTCAGTGGTAGAGTGCTTGCTTCACATGCAAGAGGCCCTGGGTTCGATTCCTCAGCACCACATAAGCAGAAAAAGCCTGGCTCAAGTGGTAGAGCGTTAGCCTTGAGATGAAGAGCTGAGGGACAGCGCCCAGGCCCAGAGTTCAGGCCCCACAACAGAAAAAAAAAAAAAAAAAAAAACCATAGGCACAGTGTTCTTCTCCTAACAGTGTCTTCTCAAAAAGAACATGAAAATCAATTTTAAACCCATGCTGGGTTGTAGAACCTTGCTAATAGCATCAGGAAATGCTGCAAGGAAAGACCAGATGCATTCCTGCACCCACGGGCTGCCCAAGAACCAGATGTCTAAGACCAAACCTCTTGGAGAATACAATTTAACTTTTACCAGAAGCAAGTTTTCTGAAGGCAATGCTGCCCATGTCCCTGTACACACCGAGTCCTGTCAAGCCCCAAATCTACTTTGGGGCTCGTTCACATTTCACTCCATGGACACTCAGACCACAAAGCAGAGTTCAGAAGACTACAGACTAGACTGAGAAGCTGCTTTCCATTGAAAGTACCATGGCCTGGCTGGCTTACAAACGATAGAATTATAATTATAACAATTGTATTCATCACGAGTCTGGAAGCCAAAAGTCCCAGACCAAGACGCCAGACACTAAATTTATTGGTAAGAGCCAATTTCCTGGTCCATGGACAGTGATGTCAGCTTCTTTCAAACTTCTATGGTGGGCAGGTAGACAAGCTCTCTGGGTGGATCTTTTGAGAAAACTGTACCTTCATGACCTAATAATCTTCCAGAGACCACATTCTTCACACCATTGCCTTAGGGGTTAGTTTTTCAATAAATGAACTGGGGTTGTTGGGGTGCCAGGCAGTCCCCTGGAAAGCATAGGTCAAGGTACAGGCTGGTCACTCAAGGGTTGGGTTCCTAGGAAAGCCTACTGATTTCCCCCTTGATCCTATCTGATCAGGGGGAGGGGAAGACCCACTCCTCATGTTTTGTATTCCTAGTTGAATGTCTTAAAGGGAGACGTAATCAGAACACTGCTTGTCCCTATCCAGGTAGAAAGGATGGGACAGTGGGTGGCAGTTTTCTTTTTGTTGTTGAGGGTCTGTTTGTTTTGAGACAGGAGCTTGCTGTGTAGCCTAGGTTGGCCTCAGACTGCCATTCTTTTGCACAGCATCCTGAAAGCTAGGATTATAGACATGAACCTCAATGGCTGGCTGAGATGGTGAGTTTCTGCCTCCATCTCCCACATTATTTGTTGTCTATGCCAAAAGCCCAGGACCCATTCCCTGGCCCTGGTCTCCTCCTGTGAATGAAAGGTTTCATTCTATTTGGTATGGCTGTTTAGTCTGTGCTTTACCTCACCTTTTGGCTATGTGGCTTCTCTGGAAGGCCAAGTGCTCTCAGCTGGGTTCTAGTTGCATGCTGGGAAGTGGACAATGAGCAGATGTGAGAAAACCTTCTCTCCTCCAGCCCATCCTCAGACTCACAAAGATGGAAGACACTCCTGATTTCCCAGAAAGCAAGTTGGGGGAAATGGCGGGGGGGGGGGGGGAAGCAAAATATGGTGAAGGGACTGGCCAAGACTGGAAATTTCAAAACCTTCTCTCAGAAGGTTTTGCTTCCAGGGCAGACCATTTGATTCTGTCTCCCTTTCACTGTTAGGATGCTACATGTGTCCACAGTCTTACAAGTTTAAGAGTTTTATTTACAGGAAAATGGGCATCTCTTCCCTGCCTTTTATTCCCGTTCTTTCTCCTGATCTCCACCCACCCCTTTCATTTTTCAAGTGTTTGAACATGGATTTTGGTTCTCATTCTCATTTACTAATTTCCATTTATTACCTTTTCCCTATGGCTGCTGCCTCCGTTCAGTGCTCGTGTCTGGTCTGAATTAACCTCTAAGACCTGACCCCTTCTCTCTCTCTCTGCCCTCAACTACCCTGGATCTGCAGGAACTGGAGCAGCCCCTCCACAGCCTGGGACATGCCAAGGCTGCCAGAACGCAGACAGCCTGTGAAAATAAGCTGGGAGCTCCACAACTAGGACTCTGAAACTTCACCTGTGAATGGGCCTATCAGCAACTTTGTTCCTTCTGTTTCCTCTCCAGTTTCCAGAAGAATGTCTGGAGCATTGGGGGATTGGCTTGATAGGATCAGCACATCTAAAAAAACATAGCTGTGAAGGTTTCAGGCAGGGTGACCTGTGGCATCCCGGATGGGTGCTCTGAGGTAGTCCATTCTTCCTATAATGTGGGAATGCAAAGCCAGAGGGGAAGATTTGCTACAGAAATCTAGGCTGAACACCCAAGCAAAGGCAACATTCAGTCTGAAACAGTAATACCAGGATTATCCTCTGGGGTTCCCATGGGCCCCTTGGAGTTCCCCACACCATGTTGCTTGCTCTTTTGGTTCATGGGCTTCTTGATTCACCTATGGTGTGATCTTCCTGTCAGTTCCATTCCTGTGCCCTACATCAAGCTGTGCCCCTAAATGAAGCACCTACCAAGGGTCCCAGGAACAAAGCCCAGCGTGTTAGCCTGACCCAGGAAAAGTGGGGAGGGGGAGAACAAGGGGGAATCACTCTGCAGGAGGGCAGTGACTTCATTCAATTCATTCATTACACAAATATTTACCCAGTGCCAACGCCAAGCATGGCCCTGAGCCAGGGACTACATTATGGTTTCACAGTATATCTGAGCTTTAACCAACAAAGCTATGCAGCCTTTCATTGAACACTGAAGAGATTGTCTGCTCATGAATGATGTCAGGACAACCAGAAGAAACTGCCCCTCCCCCCACCCCCAGAAAACCTTTTCCAACTGTATCGGATGAGGCCTGGAGAAACGTAGATTTCACTCTGACCTAATTAAAGATTACACATCAGTTACTATCTGCCAAAGGGAGAGAAACTGAAACTCCATACGTGATATTTCTCATGGAAGTCCGAAGGCCTCCGGAAAGAACAAGGTGGTATATGTTGTTACTCATATAGCTTGGGAAGTCAGGCAAGCCTGGGCCAAATCTTAGCCCACCTGTGCTCCCTTCAGCTCTCCTACCCTCATTTGCAGCTCAACTTTCCCTCATTTATACACTGGAAACAAAAGTGTTTAGCCATTACAATGAGATTTCAAAATAGCAAGTGCCAGCATGATGTTTGGCATAAAGGAGAGATGCTCAGTTAAAGGGACATCGGCCATACTGAATGATGGTCCTTCCTGCAGGCAGTAGAATAAGAGAGCAACACTACAGGCTGGCCTCTCACAGCCCCACCCCTTTGCTATGCACAGGTGTTCTCATAGTCCTCCTGACAAGCTGGTGAAGGGGCCCTGTGAGTACTCCCATTTATGGTTGGGAAAATCAAAGTCAGAATGCTTTAAGATATTATCCAACACATAACTGAAAGGCTTCCCCCAGAAACTCACTCAAACACATGGTCACTGTAAGGGTTGCCGTAAGGAAACTCCTACATGGTTCAAGGGCAGAGAGTTTATTGAGAGCGGGAGAGAGTAAACCGCCAGCAGCACCAGATGAAGTAGGGCAGAGCAAGAGAGCTTATGGAAGGAGGAGAGAGATTATATAGGGGAGGGAATGTGGCCACAGTGAAAGCAGAGAATGACCTCAAAGGCTGGGAAATAACCTCAGAGCCTGGGGTCCTCCCACTGCCCCAGGCATGCCAGTTGCCTAGGTTACAGGTGCTGGGTGGGGACTTGTAAGGTGCATGGGGAGAGAGCCAAGGAAAGGGACATTTCTCCCGGGCAGACCTTTTGATAGTTATAAAGGGGTGCCAACTCTTTCTGGTTACTTCTGCTGACAAGGGGCGTCAACATTAGGGGTAGAAGGCAGAGATGTTCTCCGGTCCAGGAGAAGGCAGTGGTAACAGTTCCTTGGTGGTGAATATGCACATGTGTCTTTAGATGAAATCTGAAAGAAGTCTTACCAGGCAAGGGCTTGTGAGGTGGGAAAGAAGAGCAGGTGTACCTTGGAGCATCATCGATATAGAAAGGGCAGGAGCAGAAGCCTTTTTACTCTTTTTTTTGTTTTTTGCCAGTCCTGGGGCTTGAACTCAGGGCCTGTACTCTGTTTTGCTCAAGGTTAGCACTCTACCACTTGAGCCACAGTGCTACTTCAGATTTTTCTGTGTATGTGGTACTGAGGAATCAAACCCAGAGCTTCATGCATGCTAAGCAAGCACTCTACCATTAAGCCACATTCCCAGCCCCCCTTTTTTACTTTTTTTTTTGGTCAGTCATGGGGCTTGAACTCTGGGCTTGGGCACTGTCCCTGCGTTCTTCAACTCAAGGCAAACTGTCTACCTCTTGAACCACAGTAGCACTTCCAGTTTTCTAGTGGTTAATTGGAGATAAGAGTCTCATGGACTTTCCTGCCTAGGCTGGCTTTGAACTGTGATCCTCAGATCTCAGCTTCCTGAGTAGCTAGGATTACAGGCTTGAGCCACCAGCACCCAGCCCCTTTTCTACTCTTGACAGAAGAAACCACTGTGGCTGTCCAAGCTTAACTGCAGTGGGAGTGGTCAGCAGGACCTGATAAGGGCCTGTCCACTAAGTCCACTAAGGACATAGCCAGGCAGATTAAGGGTCTTGAGAAAGACTTGATTTCCACTAAAACTGGGGAAGAAGGAAAGGGGCCTTGATGAGTTGAAGGAGACATGGGAATTTAGAGAGTAAATCTCTCCCTAAATGGGGTATGGGATAGGGGGATAAGATGAGAAAGGAATATGAAAAAGCAAAGGTATCTATTCCTTGTGGGACCAGTCTGTTAGTTGCAGAGCAAGTAGGAAGCCTGTCTGCACCCACCATGGAGATCTGGGAGGGAAAAGACAGGCCAGAATGGCTCCCATATCCAAAAGAAAGGATACAAGTAGTTTGTCCGCAGCCTGAAGACATACGCTGGGCTCCTCCATTGTGATGTTTGTGGGATCCAGCAGCCCTGGGCACCATCAGTCTTCCATTGCCAAGCCAAGTATCTTGGATAAGTTGGGCTCCTCCCTGTTGAGGGGGGGAGGGTGGCGCGGTGGCGTGCTGGAGGGGCTGGCCCACCTTATAGAGACAAGGAGAGACAGTTAACTCCCCAGTGTCCAGGCAGTGGTCGTGGAGTAGGGCAAGCTCTTGCCTAGTAGCTTTCCTTGCCACACTTAAAGCATGATTTGGGTGGTGTGTGTTGGGTGCCTCTTCTTTGAGGAGCCTGAAGGGTAGCAGCCAGAAGCAGGCATTTTTTTTTTCCTATCATGGGCAGCCTTAGTGACATTTTTCTGTTCCTTCTGGTTGTTGAAAACCTTAAAAGCCATGCTTGCCAGATCTCGTTGGAGGGTTTGAGAGCCATCCTCAGCCTTTTTCAACTATATATACATATATATATATATATATATGTATATATATATATATATATATATATATATGTATATATATATATATATATATGCTGACTGGGAGAGAAAATGTGTTTTAAAGGACCACTATAGCTTCCTTTGATTCTGAGATCAGCTTAGCATAACGCTGGAGTGCCACCATGAGGCCATCAAGAAATGTGGCTGGGTTTTCAATGGTTTCTGGGTAACCTCCTCTAGTTTATTATGGCTGATCACAAGGCAGGCTGCCTTCTGCAGGCACCACCAGACAGCTTACCATCCTATTTTTGTTTCCCCTCCAGAACATGGTTTTGGTAATCCCAATGGGACTCTTCCCTGGGCACAGCTGTCACCCTTACTGAGAAGGTATTGTCTAGGTAATGGGTTTCATCCACATGTGCCTGGACTCCTTTTCCTGGAGGTGGCGGGGGGTTGGGGGTAAGGGTGGAGGACAGGATTGCATATAAGTCATGCCAAGTGAGGTCATAGACCTGAATGAGGTATTTAAACTCTTTGCTATAATTATTAAGGGTGTTGGGAGTATGATTCCTGTCACTTCTCAATCTGGGAGAGGTCAGTCATTGAAATGGGGGCATGAACTCCCTCCACCCCTGTAACCTCCCACAGAGGAATAAGGGGCCTTGGAATGTGGCTTAGTGGTAGAATGCTTACTTGGCATGCATGAAGACCTGGGTTTAATTCCTCAGTACCATATAAACAGAAAAAGCAGGCCATGGTGATGCACATCAGTTATCAATGAGGAGGATGAGGCAGAGTATCATGAGTTTGAGACAAGCCTGAGTGTTAGATAAACTGAAAGCTGAGTGTGAGCGTGCTTATCACCATTGACATCTCCTTGTGGAAATCTGAGACCAGCAAGTATGTATGATCATCATTGATGTCCCAGGACACAGAGACTTTATCAAGAACATGATGGCAGGCACATCCCAAGCAGACTGTGCTGTTCTGATTGTTGCTGCTGGTGTTGGTGAATGTGAAGTTCATATCTCCAAGAATGGGCAAACCGGTGAGCATGGCCTTCTGCCTTATTCACTGGGTATGAAACAGCTCACCGTCAGTGTTAACAAAATGGATTCCACTGAGCTACCCTACAGCCAGAGGAGATACAAGGAAATCACTAAGGAAATCAGCACCTACAGTAAGAAAATTGGCTACAACCCTGACACAGTAGCATTTGTGCAAATTTCTGGTTGCAATGGTGACAATATGCGGGAGCCAAGTTCCAATATGCCTTAGTTCAAGGGATGGAAGTCACCCGTAAGGATGGCAGTGCCAGTGGAACCACCTTGCTAGAGGCTTTGGTTTGCATCCTGCCACCAACTCGTCCCACTGACAAGCCTTTGTACCTGCCCCTTCAGGATGCTTACAAAATTGGTGGTATTGGAACCATCTGTGTGGGCCAAGTGAAAATTGGTGGTGCATCATGAAGCTTTGAGTGAAGCTCTACCTGGGAAAAATGTGAGATTCAATGTCAAGAACGTGGCAGCATTGCTGGTGACAGCAAGAATGATCCAACCATAGAAGCAGCTGGCTTCAGTGCTCAGGTGATTATCCTGAACCATCCAGGCCAAATCAATGGGTCCCTGGGTTAGATTGTCACACTGTCACATTGCTTCCAAGTTTGCAGAGCTGAAAGGGAAGACTGATTGCCATTCTGGTAAGAAGCTGGAAAATGTCCCTAGCTACTTCTAACATCTGGTAACTGGGTAAGGGAGAGAGAGCGTGGTAGACTGGTTAAGAATAATCTGTCAGAGGTAAAGTGCTTGCCTCGCATGCATGAAGCCCCTACATTCAATTCCTCAGTACCATATAAACAGAAAAAGTGGAAAGTGGCACTGTGGCTCAAGTGGTAGAATGCTAGCTTGAACACAGGAACAGAGCACAGGCCCTGAGTTCAAGCCTCAAGTCTGGCAAATAAAATAATCAGTCAGATGCTGTGGCTGGATTGAACTGGTTAAGGGATCCAACAGGAAGTCTTGGTAGATGTCTGGATTACAGAATATGGATAGGAGATCCAGGAAGTTTCCAAGACTAACCATCCTGAGTCTAAGGCTCATTTTAAGTTCCTATTGAGTTAAAAGGCAGGTATGAACATTAAGCATGCTCATTAACTATTTCTCTTGATCTCCCAACTCTGGTTAATTTTGAAAGGGCAGGCACAAAATGGTTCCATTTAGGATGTGACATCATCTCTTCTTACTCCTCTCCATGGTCCCTTGTTCCTCGGACTGGCTGGTTCCCCGGGGTCTAGGTGTTGGTCAGTCACCGGGTTTGAACTCCAGGTGTGGGCACTGTCCCTGAGTACTTCTGTACCACATGGGAGTTTCCTTTTGGCAACCCTTACATCTGGAGTGCAGAATCCAGGAGGGCACAGAGTCAGGAGTCATTAGATTCCTTCCTCTTTTTCTCTGAGAGTTAATACTCCTCCTTGACTTTCCCTCCTCAGACAAAAGTGCTGGAAGCTGGAGGAACCCCACCTTGGACTTCTTGCCTTCACTATTGCTGGCTATGCATCTACCATACCATCTCCTCTCTACGTCTGGTAAGTGACTGACTGTTCTACAAGCCCTCTGCAGTTTGTCTGTGTAGATCTGGCCCCATGCCAGTGGGTTCCTAGGCCTCCTTGGCCAGTCATTTCCCATTTGGGGATTGCCTAAATTGAGGACTGGAAGAGGCACTGGGGATGGAGAGGGGTACCTTCCATCCCTAACCTCTGAACACTCACCAGACACCTCCCCTTTTAGGTCTATGTGGCCAAACCTTCCATGTCCTACGCCCTATGGGACCACACCCCATGTCCTCCCCAGACTCCCTGCCCAAGTTTCTGGTTACAGTGGGGTGCCGCCAGTCACATGTGAGCTGGGACACTCCCTTGAGATGTCTCCTTTGCTCTTCAGATATTGTCCTACTCAAGTCCAAATGTCTTATAGGCTAGAAAATTGGTCTCAATAGCCCAACCTTTTGCTGTGCCCTCAAGAGTGTGACACAGGCTGGGTCCTGGGGACCCCCCCTCTAGGTTCCCCATCAAGGGCTAGACGTTCTGGGTTTGAAATCAGATCTAAAATCATATCTTTATGTCAATGGTCCTGGAATTTGTGTTAGTTGGGTAGGATACCTACACATGAAAATAATTACTCTGAAAGAAGGTTTTAGGGTTTTCACGTAGAGTATGTTCATTATACAAAGGAGTTTCATTGTGATTCTTCTAAACATGCATAGGATGTACTTTATCATATTCACCCCCTGCCTTATATATGCCTTACCCACCCTCTTTCTGTAATCTTAATAGGCTTCATTATTCTACTTTCATACATACATCATATTCCCTCTTCTTTTGTTTTCTCTCCTCCCACAGGTTCTCCCCTCAAACAGCCCAGCTTTTATATTTATGTCATATTTTTAGGTTTCAGTTTCACATATGAGAGAAAACGTGATCATCTTTTGAGTCTGGCTTATTCACTTAACATGATAATCTCCAATTCCATCCACTTCCCTGCAAATGACATAACTTCATTCTTCTTTATGGCTGAATAATACTCCATCAGTACTGTGGCTTAAACTCAGGGCTTATAGTCTTGCTCAACAATGTTGGAAGCCAGACAGCCCTCAGGACAACAGTCCTGAGCCTTCTCACCTCTGTCCATGTCCTGAAGCAGCAACAGCTGATTGACCAGGATGTTTCTCTCATCTTAATTAAACTGGATATTGAGCTCAGCTATCTCTAACTGGAGGCCTTCTGTTTTCCATATGACTAAAGCTGCTGGCGCCTGCTGAATGCTGCTTAACAGGCACATCTTGACCTTTCTTTGCCCTTTCCTGTGCAAAAACTCTGTATAAAGAAATACACTGGATGAGAGCCAGGGCTGCTTCAGTCTCCCAGATTTCTGGTACTGCCTGTCCACCTGGTCCCAGCTAGAGAGAGAGAGAGAGAGAGAGAGAGAGAGAGAGAGAGAAAGGGGAGGGAGGGAGTCTTCCTCAGTCTTCTATGAACTTCCCTCAGAAAACAGCTTGACATGACTGGTCTGAGCTTGCTTGCTCAAAGATGGTATTTTACCACTTGAGCCATACCTCCAGTCCAGAATTTTTTCTATGCCTGAGTCTTGAACTCAGTGCCTGGGTGCTGTCCCTGAGCTTTTGTTTTGTTTTGCTTTTGTCGGTCGTGGGGCTTGAACTCTGGACCTGGGTGCTATCCCTCAGCTCTTCAGCTCAAGCCTAATGCTCTACCACTTGAGCGACAGCGCAACTTCCAGTTTTCTGGTGGTTTATTAGAGATGAGAGTCTCATGGACTTTCCAGCCCGGGCTGGCTTTGAACTGCAATCCTCAGATCTAGCCCCCTGAGTAGCTAGGATTACAGGGGTGAGCCACTGTCACCTGGCTTCCTTGAGCTTTTTTTTGCTCAAGGCTAGCACTTCACCACTTGAGCCACAGCTCCACTTTGGGCATTGTGTGTGTGTGTGTGTGACCGCGTGCGCGCGCGCACGCACGCACGTGCGCGTGTGCATGTGTGTGTGTGTGTTTAATCAGAGATAAAAGTTTCGCACTTTTCTGCCTGCACTGATTTCAAACTAGGATTATAGGCATGAGCTACTGGTGCCCTGCTTTCAGTCCAGAATTTTGCTGTTTAATTGGAGATGGAGTCTCAAAGACTGGTCTTCTTGAGCTGGCTTTAAACCTTAGTCCTCTGATCTCAGTCTGAGTGGCTAGAATTACAGGTGTGAATTACCAGTCTAGCTAAATTTTTAAATCCATTCATCCAGTGATGGCATGTATACTGATTTCATGAGTTGGCTGTTGTGAACATTGGTGTAATATATATGGCCATGCAGATATCTCTATTATATACCAGCATCATTCCTTTATTTTATTTTTATTTTATTTTTTGTTGGTTGTGGAGCTTGAACTCTGGGCCTGGGCACTGCCCCTCAGCTCTAGCTCAAGGCTAGCATTCTACCACTTGAGCCACAGTGCCACTTCCAGTTTTCTGGTGGTTTATTGGAAATAAGAGTCTCACAGACTTTCCTGCCCGGGTTGGCTTTGAACCATGATCCTCAGATCTCAGCCTTCTTAGTAGCTAGGATTACAGGTGTGAGCCCCCGGCGCCCAGCTCATTCCTTTATTTTCTAAAGTGCAAAATCAGACAGAACAAAATTATTGATTATTAAAAACAGGACATAGCATTTGAGGCAGACCTCTTTGTAGAGAGAAACAACTTAAATATCAACTTACTGAAATGTGGTAAATAACAGAATTCAGGAAATGCCCAGAAACCAGGAAAGTGCTTAGGCCTTAGAGTTAGTAAACAAGAAGCTTAGGATGTGTGAAATGTGTTTGAAATGTATTTTTGTGTGTGTGTAAATAGGAAACTTGGGATGTGTTTTGGTAAACATAAGTTAAACTCCTAACAAAGGAAAATATCAAGAATGTGGTCTTCCTTTCTGACTTATTGCCTTGTTTACTGGAAATTGCTATTTGTGATTATTGACTGTTTCTGTCACATACATTGCTACCTATGTGTGGCTCTGTTACATATACTGCCACCTGCTCATTGGCCTTTTCCCTATATAAGCCATGCAGTGAAAGAGCCTGACTGCTATGCTTTACTACCTGAAAAGTAGGGTGAAGTCACCATACAGCTAATAAAGATTCCTTGCCCTTTTTATCTGAGTCAGTGGATATATTTGCAAGAAATATATTTGTAGGAGCTAGGATTCTACAATTTTTTTGGCAGTACTGGAGTTTGGAGTTAGGGCCTCATGCTTGCTAGACAGGTTCTCTACCACTTGAGCAACACCTCTAACCCTTTGAGTTCATTTTTGTTTAGGGTAAAAATCCAGTTTTATTCTTCTACATGTACATATGATCTATTTTGGAGAAAATTCTATGTACTGCTATGAATGTGTTTTGTGGCTGTTGGGTCAAATATTCTTTTTTTTTTTTTTTTGTCAGTTGTGGAGCTTGAACTCTGGGCCTGGGCACTGTCCCTGAGATCTTCAGCTCAAGGCAAGTACTCTACCACTTGAGCCACAGCGCCACTTCTGGTTTTTTAGTGGTTAATTGGGGATAAGCATCTCATGGATTTTCCTGCCAGGGCTGGCTTTGAACCATGATCCTCAGATCTCATTCTCCTGAGTAGCTAGGATTACAGGTGTGAGCCACTGGCACCCAGCTTCAAATATTCTTTAGATGTCTGTTAAATCCATTTGATCTATAGTGTTGTTTAATTCTGAAGTTTCTTCGTTGATTTTTTTGGTATGTTGGTCAGTATTAAAGTCACTAATTATCTTTGTGATGGAGCCAGTCTTTGCTTTTATTATGTATACTGACTTCAATGCATATATGTTTAGAATTATAGTATCTTTCTGATGGATTAAAATTATAATATCATTTCAATTACAGTATCATTTTGATGATAAAGGGTTGTTCCCTTTGTCATTTGTTTGTTTGTTTTTGCCACCAAGTTGCATTTCTTGGATATTTGTTTTTTTGTTTTTTTTTTT
>NW_012267263.1:785221-850302 GCF_000151885.1 Dipodomys ordii
CGCTCTACCACTTGAGCCACAGTGCCACTTCCAGCTTTCTTTTTTTGCTTATGTGGTGCTGAGGAATCAAACCCAGGGCCTCGGGCATGCAAGGCAAGCACTCTACCACTGAGCCACCTTCCCAGCCCCAGGACCTCCTGTACTTCTTGAACATGCCTTCACTTCTGGCTTTTTGCCAGTTAATTGGAAGTAACTGTCCCTCAGGTTTGTCTGCCTAGGCTGACTTTTGACTTCAATTCTCAGATCACAGCTTTTTGAGTAGTTAGGATTATGGTATGAGCCATCCAAATCCTTTTAGTATTTCTCATAGGGAATGTTTCTTGCAGTATTTATTGTTGCAAACCACTGTAAGTGCCTTAACCCACCATGACCAGGATCAAGGCAGTAATGGAAACCGGATTTTAAAACTGGTTTTGAGGCACCAGGGGGCCTATGCCTCTCACCAGCAACAGACACCCCAAGGTCCTGGTAACAGGGTGTTTATTGATTTTGGGATAGGGGAGTACGTGCAGAAAGTAAGGTAGCTATCTCTTTAAAGTTAGAGACACCAGCATGTGAAACAATCCTAGCATGAGTGATGACTTTATCTTAGGAAGGGCGGCCAGCAGCAAACAACGACCATTTGCATAAGAAGCCTTTATCTAACTCCAAGGTCCAAGAAAGTTTGAGTTCTGATTAACTCACATTTAGGGTAGATTCTTAGGTCTCTGTAATGCTAGGAGTGATTGATCTATCTCCCAGCTTTCTGAGAGTCAGAGAATGACATTCCAAGTCTCTATGAGACCTCACAGCTCAGCATTCACAGATTCCCACAATTTATCTCCATTTTCATTTAAGATGTGTTTTTGCCTATGGCTCACTCACTCTTGTAATCTTAGCTACTCCAGAGGCTACTCCAGCCAGGGTAGGAAAGTTCCTGAGACTCTTATCTCCAATTAACCACCAAGAAGCTGAAAATGGTGCTCAGTAGTAGAGCACCAGCCTTGAGTGAAAAAGCTAAGGAACAGAATTTAAAAAAAAAAAAAAAAAGCTAAGGAACAGAATCAAAACCCCAGTAGCAGCATACAAACACACACAAAAAGATGGGACTTTATTTTTTGTTGTTGTCCTGGGCTTGGGGCTTGAAATCAAAGCCTTTTTTGCTGTCGTGGCTATTTCTCTACCACTTGAGACAGAGCTCCACTTCTGGCTTTTTGGTGGCTAGCTTCATGCAACCCTCAGATCTCAGCTTTCTTTAGTAGCTAGAATTACAGGCCTGTGCCACTGATATGCAATTTATTCATGTTTGATGAACAGTTGGTCTGGCTGTCTTGGCTGACTGATTACTTGTCTTTCAATGTGTTGATACATGTGTCTTGCCTTGTGGTTTCTGAAATCAATTACTAATCTTTTTTTTTTTTTAGAATCAGTCTAGAGAAATAAAACTCTTTTATTTTCACTGTCCAAGTATCAGTCAATGTACTGGGAAAGCCAGCGAACGCCCATGAACACTTCCATGGGGCATGCATTCAGTTCCTTCAGAGTCACATTTCCCTTTCCTGTGGTCTGTCTATAAAGTCCAAATATCTCACGTAGCTTTTCTTCACTGATAGCATCTGACCTGTCAATTTTGTTTCCCAAGATAAGGATTGGTACGTTGGATATTGTTTCATCAGTCATTAAAGCATTAAGCTCAATTTTGGATTCCACGAGGCGAGAATGATCTGAACAGTCCACCAGAAAGACAATCCCATTAATTGCTGGAAGATAATTTTTCCAAACCCGACAAGCTTGCTCATGCCCACCAAGATCAAAAGTTGTAAACGTCACTCCAGCAATTGTCAGTTCTTCTGATGTTGGATGTAGTGTTGGAACATGCTGGCCCAATCTGTCATCTTTGAGCATGTGAAGAAGAGTAGTTTTGCCCACATTGTCCAAGCCCAAGAAGACATTATTAATGCTTACTACCGGATGCACATCACCACCTCCCCTCGATTACTAATCTTTTATCTTTTTTTGTGTGTGTTGGTCCTGGGGCTTGAACTCAGGGCCTATGTGCTGTCCCTGAGCTTTTATGTTCAAGGCTTACATTCTACCACTTAAGCCACAGCGTCACTTTCAGCTTTTTCCATAGTTAATGGGAAGTAAGAAAGAATCTCATGGACTTTACTGCCAAGGCTGGCTTCCAACCAGGATCCCCAGATCTCAGCCTTCTGAATAGCTAGGATAACAGGTGTGAACCACCAGTGCCAGGCTTCAATTACTAATCTTATTGTGGCCCTCCTATGAAGTGTTTCTCTCTTGCTACTTTCAAAATTCTATATTTATCTTTGGTTTGTTTTTCACCATTTGATTATGATGTATTTCAGTGTGGCTCTCTTACCTGGAGTTAATTGAACATCTAGATTGTGAAAAGTAATGTTTTCATCAGATCTGAGTTTTAATTCATTATTTACTCAAATGCTTTTTACTTGCTTCCTCTTCTCTTTGGTACTCTATTATGGTTTGAATGTGAAATGTACCCCACAGGCTCATGGATCTGTTCCCAACTGGTCATACTATTTTGGGAGTGGTAACTTTAAGAGATGAAGCCTAGTTGGAGGAAGTGGTTGAAGGTCATATCTGATCCCCAATCCCTTTTTTTTTTTTTGCCTGTCCTGGGCTTGAAATCTGGGTGAAGGTGCTATCCCTGAGCTTTTATGCTCCAGGCTAGTGCTCTACCCAGTTGAGCCACAGCTCTACTTCCAACTTTTTGATGATTAATTATTGATAAGAGTCTCAAAGACTTTCCGGCCTGGGCTGGCTTCGACCTGAGATCCTCAGAGCTCAGCCTCCTGAGTAGCTAGGATTAAAGGCATGAGCCACTCTGCCTGCCTGGTGTCTCTGCTTCTTGTCTGTCATTAAGGTGAGTGGCTTCCTCTGCATGTTCCTGAAGCCACCAGGTTCTTTCTTGCCATAGGCCCAGAACCAAGGACTATAGACTATATCCTCTGAAACTGTGAGCTAAATTAATCTTTCCCTCTGTACATTGTCAGGCATCTTGTCACTGTGATGGACAATATACCCATATGTGTATCTATATGTTTGAAACTGGCCATTCCCCTGTGGTTCTGTGGACTTTTCTTCATTATTTCTTCTTTTTCCTCAGACTGAGTAATCTCAGTTGACCTATATTCAAGCCACTAGTTATTCCTTCTGTCCACTCAAATCTTCTCCAGTCTATTTTTCATTTCAGTTATTGTACTTTTCAACCTTGGAATTTCCATTTGGTTTGTTTTTGTAATCACTCTCTCTTTACCAATATTGAGATACCATTTACATACTTTTGTTCATGACTTCTTTTTGCCTGTTGAAAATATTTTAATAGATCATTTCAAGCTTCTGTCTCAGGAGTCTGGTCCTTTGCAGAAGAGCCCTACAATCTTTCTGAGGAATATTTTTTTCTTGATTGCTTTCCCCCCTTATTTATAGATCATATTTGGTTTCTTCAGGTGTCATAATCTTTTTAGAAAACTGGACAACGTAATAACTCTCAGAGTCAGATTCTCCCCCCTTCTCTGTATTTGTTGTCACTGATACTTCATAGTGGTTTAGTGACTTGAGGCAATTCTGTAAAGTTGCCATTTTTGATAATATAATATGTGGTCACTGAATTCTCTACTGTAATTGGGTGGTCAATCAACTCTTAGAGAGTTTCTAAAACTCAAGTCAGTAGATCTCCCAGTCTTTGCCAAGGTGCTTTTGTATATGATGGGGCTCATATCAAAACATACTTTTTTTCTTTTTGGCCAGTCCTCAGGCTTGAACTCAGGGCCTGGCCACTGTTCCCTTAAGGCAAGTGCTCTATCATGTGAGCCACTGCTCCACTTCTGGCTTTTTGGGTAATTAATTGGAGGTAAGAATGTCACAGGCATTCCTGTCTGGGCTGGCTTCCAGCCTCTATCCTCAGATCTCAGCCCCTACAAGAGTTAGGATTACAGGCATGAGCCACCAGCACTCAGCTGCTGCAGGTACATTTTTTTATTTGGGGAGGGGGGTCCGGTCATGGGGCCTGAACTCTGGGCCTGGGCACCGTCCCTCAGCTCTTCAGCTCAAGGCTAACGCTCTACCACTTGAGCCACAGCGCCACTTCCGGCTCTGTTCTTTTTGTTTATGTGATGCTGAGGCATCAAACCCAGGACCTCATTCATGCATGCAAGGCAAGCGCTCTACCACTGAGCCACCTTCCCAGCCCTGCAGGTACATTTAAAGCATGTGTTTGTTAGTGTTTTACGTAAGCATTCACTGGGAAGAGGCTTTTTAGCACCAGGAAAGCACTGCTTCAGGTCAAATGGAGACAACTCTTTCTAGTGGGTCTTCTAGGTAAACACCACACAGGTCATATGCAAGCCAAGCATCCCCAATCTGAAAATCTAGAATCCAAAATGTCCAAAAATCTAAAATGTTTTGAGTGCTGACACAAGTAGGAAATTACACATTTGACCTCATGAGGGGTCACAGCCAAACTGCTGGTACTTTATATCCATCTCTATCTATCTATCTATCTATCTATCTATCTATCTATCTATCTATCTATCTATCTATCTATCTATCTATCTATCTACCTACCTACCTACCTATCTAGGCTTTGGGCTTGTTTAAAGCTTATATATGGGTGAATTTTGCATTTAGACTTGGGTCCTATCTCCAAGATATTTCATTATGTATATGCAAATATTCCAATAATTAAAAAATACTGAAATACTTCTGGTTTCAAGCATTTAGATAATGAATACTCAACCTAAAACAATTCTTTGGAAATGAAGCTTTGAAAAAAAATTCAAGTCCATTTTTCTCTCTCCAGTACTGGGAACTAGTGTTGTTTTTCATGGACACACACACATTGAATAAGAGGCCAGAATAAGGCAAACATCACATATTGTTACCACGATTCAGTCATTTTTCTTGAGTAAATGCTTCTTCAGAGGTTTGGTACAGGTGTTAAAAAAAAACTGTTGCTGTTTCTTTTTTGTTTCACCCCCTTTTTTTTTTTTTTGTCGGTCGTGGGGCTTGAACTCTGGGCCTGGGCGCTGTCCCTCAGCTCTTCAAGGCGAGCGCTCTACCACTTGAGCTACAGCGCCACTTCCAGTTTTCTGGTGGTTTATTGGAGATAGGAGTCTCACGGTCTCTCCTGCCCGGGCTGGCTTTGAACCGCGATCCTCAGATCTCAGCCTCCTGAGTAGCTAGGATTACAGGCGTGAGCCACCAGCGCCCGGCTCACCCCCTTGTTTTTAAATGATAGGGTAAACTTTCAGATAGTCCCACCTATAATTTTCTGTGATACTACCCTCCCTTCCCATTTCTTGTTCTTGTTAAAATAAGCAGTTTTACGTAGTCGGAATGAAGTTCCAAATTTTGTTATTAGCAGAACTCTACTGCTGCGCGACATCCTCAGCTCCCAGTTCTTCTTTAGCTTGAGACAAATACATGGGTTGTCTGTACCTGCCGACCTCAGGGGGAGCCAGTGACTTGGGCAGTTTTAAGTAGAGTTTATCTTCTGGCTCTATTTTAGTATTTGGGAGTTACTTTAATAAAAGAGCTCTGGAGGCTGGGAAGATCAAGATGAAAGGGGCTAGGGCTGAGAATGTGGTTTAGTGGCAGAGTGCTTGCCTAGCATGCATGAAGCCCTGGGTTCAATTCCTTAGTACCACATAAACAGAGGCCAGAAGTGGCGCTGTGGCTCAAGTGGTAGAGTGCTATCCTTGAACAAAAGCTCAGGGACAGTGTCCAGGCCCTGAGTTCAAGCCCCAGGACTGACAAAAACAAAAAAAGATAAAGGAGCTGTCAGACATTGCTTATGCCTTGTTTTTGATTCATAGGCAGCTGTTTTCTGTGTCCTCACATGGCAGAAGTGAGAGAGTATTCTCTTTTAAGGGCATTCACTCCATTCATGACCTAATCACCTTCCCAAAGCTCCTCACAGCATCATGTGGGGTCAGATTGTTAACACAGTCCTCTAGGGGGAATGGCTTGCACTGTCCATAGCACTTTGCTTCAGGATTGTTTTTATTTTCCAGCCAACATGCTTCTTCTGATCTCTCTTCCAGTTCTTCAAGTTAGCAGAATCATAGGTTTTGTGTCTGTCATCTAGGTAAAACTCACCCCATGCAGTCTTCATCCATGTACTGAGTTCCCTTCAAATGCTCTGGGTTTTGTCTCATTTGATTATCATCAAGTAGATGGCATTCTAATTTTGTCCAGTTATCCTCTCTGTGGGAAGAATTGATCTTCCTCTGTTCATTATCAGAACTTTAAGCTCACAATTTTATCTATCTATCTATCCCCCCCTCCCCTGGTTAGTCGTGGGCTTGAACTCTGGGCACTGTCCCTCAGCTCAAGGCTAGTAGTGCTCTACCACTTGAGCCACAGTGCCACTTACGGCCTTTTCTGTTTATGTGGTGCTGAGGAATCGAATCCAGGGCCTCACACATGCTAGGCAAGACTCTACCACTGAGCCACCTTCCCAGACCTTACAATTATATTTTATAAGCATAAATTCATTATTTCAAAAGGCGGTTTATAAGCAGTGAAAAGGTCAATTTTTTCTTTTTGGTACCAGTCCTGGGGTTTGAACTCAGGGCCTGAGCACCATCCCTGAGCTTTTTTTGCTCAAGGATTGTATTCTACTACTTGAGTAACAGCTTCACTTCTGGTTTTTGGGTAGTTAATTTGAGATGAGTTTCAGGGGCTTTCCTACTCAGGCTGCTTCAAATTGCAATCCTCAGCAGTCAGCCTCTTGAACAGCTATTATTACAGGTGTGAGGCACCAGTGCCCACCTCACTCTCCTCTTAGTATAATTCTTGGATATAGATATGTGAATGCCCCAATTTTCTTTTTCAAAAAAAGCAAGACAAAATTTATGGAATATTTTATTTTCCGTACTTCCAGTAGTGGTGAAACAAAACACATACTGTTGTTACCTCCCTGGACTCCATTCTACCCCGAGATCTCCATTTATAAAATCAATAAACAAGAACCAGAATTATAATCTTCCACAGAGACAAGAGTTTAGAGGCTAATAGGAAACAACAGCCACATGTAAGGATACAGTAAGAGGTAAGCAAAACACACAAAGTCTATTTATCTTCACATGCAGTCATCATCTCGCAGCATATTTTTAAACATTCTATGTGTGGCTCTGAAGCCCAAGCCCAGGACCTTGCACATGCTAGGCATGTGCTCTGCCAGGGAGCCACATCTCTGACACTTAAATGTATTTTTTTTTAAAGCTTAACACTTTAAAATTTAGAATGTTTTATTTTTAAGTCTTTCTTTCATATCCAAATTTGGCTCATGACATCTGGTAAATAAAGCACATTTATATGTTTTAAAGGCAAGAATTATGGAGAGAGTTAACGTTAGAACTCTTCTGAGACATTACTTTGGCACCACCTGCTGGGTGACTTTTTGGAAGTATTTTCTATACATAAACTTTCATCATAGATTTTTATTCTCAGAAGCAATTCTGAAGAAATATTATCAAAATCATTTACATCTAACTTCAGCCTAAGGCCAGCCAGCTATAAACTAACACCTAAGGGCAATTTGCCTTAAGTCACTAGACCCTGGGTGCTGTCCCTGAGCAATTTTCCTCAAGACTAGTGCTCCCCCACTTACAGCCACACGGCCACTTTCAGGTTTTGTGTGGTTAATTGGACAGAAAAGTCTCACAGACTTTGCTTTCCAGGGCTGACTTGGAGCCACAATCCTCAGATCTCAGCCTCCTGTGTAGCTAGGATCACAGATGTGAGCCACTGGTGCCTGGCTTATTTCACTTGTTTTGGATACACATTTTGTTTTGAGTCTATGTTTTGAGGCAGGTTCTTTTTATGTTGGTCAAGCTAGCCTTGAATTTCCCAGGCAGGCCAGGCTGGCTTTGAATTTAAAAATCACCCTTCAACACCGGAATGCTTGGGTAACAGGTGTGCAGCACCATACTTACCCACATTTTCTAAGATTAGTTGGAAAAATTCTTGTTAAAATTTTATGTACTGCCATCAACTGAAGTCTATTTCCATGATAGATTTTAATCAATCATCCCAAACTTCAGAAAGCATTTTACTAAAAGAACAAATATTAAGGCACAAAGATATACCAAGTTTTCAAGCAAAAATTCTTTGAGCTTCTATGTCCTATATTCAAAGAAACTTCTTCCAATTTTATAAAATAATTTAATCCTTTCAAATAAAAAAATACAACTTTCCAACCTCTAAAGTTCTACCTTAAAACAAGTGATATTCTACTGATTCTAAATTAGTTTTTCTTTTTTCTCCCAGTCCTGGGGCTTGAACTCAGGGCCTGGACAGTGTCCCTGAGCTTCTTTTGCGCAAAGCTAGCACTCTACCACTTGAGCCACCGTGCCACTTCTGGCTTTTTCTGTTTATGTGGTACTGAGGAATTGAATCCAGGGCTTCATACATGCTAAGTAAGCACTCTACCTCTAAGCCACATTCCCAGCCACTAACTTTCTTTATTTTCAGTTGTAGGGCTTGAACCCTGGGCCTGGGCATTGTCCTTGAGCTCTTCGGCTCAATGCGAGCCCTCTACCACTTGAGCCACATCACCACTTCCAGTTTTCTGGTGGTTAACTGAAGAGTCTCATGGACTTTCCTGACCAGGCTGGTTTTGAACCATGATCCTAAGATCTCAGCCTCCTGAGTAACTAGGATTATAGGTGTGAGCCACCAGTGCCTGGCCTAAATTAGTTTTAGTAGTATTTAGTTCCTAAATTATAATGTACATTTCCTTAAAAATCTAGTTTTGTCACATATATACTTTTCATTTGCTCAACTTGAACAATATGCTAAATTTCTCTCTTATAATAGGTATAAGGTGCTTCATATTGTCTTCCTGCATGCCAATCACAAGACACAGTGCTGGAATGAGAGACAAAAACTAGTTCAGGGTCTCTTGACTTTAGTCATGAATAGCTAAGGCAATAGATGCAAACCTCTTCCCAAAAGGAGAATATAAAAATTAACCCTCTATGTACATTTTTATACTTTGAGACTTTATAGTGAGAACATGATATGCTGTAATACAGATGGGAAAATCAGAACTACAAGATAGCAAAGATATAAAAAATTATTTCCTTTATAGAATCAGTATGGGGACATTCTATAACCTCAGGCTTAAGACAGACATTCACCTTTTTTTTTTTTGTCTGTTGTGGGGCCTGGGCACTGTCCCTCAGCTCTTCAAGGCTAGCACTCTACCACTTGAGCTACAGTCCCACTTCGTCTTTTTCTGCTTATGTGGTGCTGAGGAATTGAACCCAGGGCCTCATGCATGCAATGCAAGCACTCTACCACTGAGCCACCTTCCCAGCCCTTTTTTTTCTTCTTATTTATCGCAATAAACTAAATTGACTAGCCTCTAAATCAGAGGTGCAGAGCCTTTTTCTTCAAGGACCATTTGGCATATGATGTTAGCTGGTATCAATGCTCATGTGCTATGGAAAAAACCAGATTTATTGAATTTTGAATCTTGCTGGGCAGGACCAGACTAAATGACTTCGAAGGCTTGATATGGCCCATGGGTCAGTCCAATCTTTCCCATTCTGGTATCTAGTATTTAAATACTACGCTAATTCAAACCATGAAAGGTTCTTCTTAAGCAAATTTCACATCAAATATACCTATGAATGATGTAACAAAAGAACTGAGAATTTTGTCCAGAAACACATGAAACTGGACCTTATCCTTAGACCCTTTCATCACTAGAAGTCAGTTGATATGAGTACCTGCGAGGTGCTGACAACCAGACTGGGACTCCAAGTAGATGAGACAGGTGCTGTGCAGTGGGCCTGGGAGGACAGGGTACCTGCTAGCCTCAACAGGAGCTGTGGTAATGGTGCCAGGGTACCTCCTTGCTTATTTGCAGGGGCTAAGCAGGCCCTCGTGGGAATACTCAGTTCAGGTTATCAAACATCCAGAGATGACACAATTCTCACTAAAAGTGACAGATACAGCAATACTCTTCTAAAAATGCTTCTGAGGAGGCTTTCTTTGGATGAAGGAAAAGTTTGCATTTCAGCCCATAGCCACCAATGTGTCAGCAGCATCACTGGCTTTTCCAGCTGTAGGAAGAAGTGTGTTGATAAACACTACTGAGATTATGCAGAGACATTTTAACCCACTGTCATTCTGGTAATCAGCTCCCTATTCCCACCCACTCAATATACAGAACCCACAGGCTGTTAGCTATGCATTCGGTATTTTAATATTCAACTAGACTCATGAATTGGGACCAATTGTCTCAAACCAGGGTAAAGTATTAGATAAAAACATTAAGATAAGCTTGGGTTGTATATGCCTATAACCCTTGCACTTGGGAGGCAGACAGGAAAACTATTGAGTCAAAGGCAGATTGGGCTACATAATGAAACTTTGTCTCCAAACCAAATCAAACAAAAAAGGCTCCTCACTTTCAGCTTCCTGAAACAAGCACACTAAAAGTCAGAAGGAACAACATGCTGGAACGCACATGGGAGGAAGCCCACCACTGAGGAAGGCAGTGAGGTAAGGAATGGCATCCTGATAACCAGGCCTTTCTTTGTGATGCTTACCAGGATGTTTATCACTTTCCAAATGTTCAGTACTGAAATCACAAATGCAAACATCTTTCAAGAGACATTACCAGTTTAAAAAAAAAAAAACAAGCAAAGCAAAACAAAAAACCCTATTCTTTAATAACCTCTCTGAAATAAAATAATTCCAGAAAGCAGACTTTGGAAAGAAAAAGAAAAAATTGTTCTGCAGCTTCAGAATAAAAATAATTATACATTATTAATCTTGTTTAGGATGTTCATGTTTTTACAATCAAAGTTCTCTGAAGTTATTCTCAATTCACAAGGTTAGATCTTCACAGAAAAGACATCCAGAAGTCTGCCTTTCATTACTAGTCTAAATGTCTGCCAGCCCCTCATCTTTGGTTATGAAAGCAGCAAAACATTCACATTTTCATCATGTTACATTCAATTGCCTTTCAAGTCTAGAACAGTGTACATTTTAAAGAGATTGAAAGATAAGTCTCAAATCATACAATACAAACGCTAACAAAATAAGGTATAAAACATAGTTGAAGATTAATAGATTACAAATTAATTATAAAATCCTCTGAAGTTAAATTATCTTTTTATTATGATTTAGAAAATGCTAAGATAATGTAAACAATACAGTGCTTCCTAGGAGGTTCACCAGGAATGGGGCTGCCAGCTCCCTGGGGTTTAAAGTGCACTAGGGAACCATGTGGCCTGGGGTCCATCAACTGCCCTACAGTTAGCAGCAGTATGTGTACTGGAGGCCTGAGGAAGGGAACAATGGCAGAGCACATTTTTGGAACTGACCCTCAAGACTTTTTTCTCCTTGTGTACTTGTATTCCCTGAGCTCAGGGAAGATCTAACTCCATGATTTCATGTGCACGGTGATATTTCCAAATAAGAGCTTTGTGCAGACAAAAAAATTTTTTTAAAGGCAAAATGAAACACATAAAAATCATGCCTTATCATCCAAAATCACTTTAGCATAAAAGTAAAAAAAATTATCATTGAATCTAGTAACTATAAATCTACAAGATGGAGACAATACAGTACACCTCAAAAATACATTATCTCAAAAATGAGAAGAAAAAATAGGAGTGTTTATATAATTTAAACAAATCTGAAATAGTCATATTTTCCAGAGAAAAGAAGACCCAAATCCATATTCCTGTCACTGCCACCTAACAAGTATTTGTGCATATCTCAGTGTCATAATACTTTTCTCAGATTATTTCCAAATCCAGGCAGGTAAAAGAAATTAAGCTGACATTTAAAAGTTGGCTTTATGGCAACAATAAAAAAATCTTCCCACTTGAATTCTTCAGTTTAATAAAAAGACTTCCAAGATAACTAACACAGTGAGAACTTATTACGTTATATCACAACAAAGCTCTCTTTCAGTCTTCACGAAAGATGATCCTTTACCATTAACTGAGTTTCAATTACACAGGTTCCAATCACATTATCTTTTCTGAAGAGAACATTTTTTCAGCTATTTCAGATCTGGTCATAATTTCCTGAAAGTGAAAAAATTTGTGTTAAGATATTGATGATATACCCAACTCTAACAAAATCATTTGCTCTTGCAAAAATCACAATTTAATTTTTTCAATAGCCATAGTTACGAGAAAGTATACAATGCAGAAAATAAAAAACCATGCAACAGACCCTCTCTAACAATGTAATCAATTATTCTGAGAAGGTCAGAGAATTTTCAGTTTCTGCTACCTGGAAAACATGCCAAGTTTTAGCTCTTCAGGGAGAGGCAGAAACTGAGCTAAAATGGACTTCTCAGGCTTAGCTCATCTCACTGAATTAATGTTTTTAAAACTATAAATCAATTATTTATCAAATGAGTATTTTAAATAATCCTTTAAAAATAATTCTGTAGCACATGAATTTAGAGAATCATAAATCTTGAAGTTTAACTGGAGTGTGGCCTTCCTAAGCCTTTTCATTCTGCTGTGTTTAAATCAGGACCCAGATGCAAAACTTGCTTTCCTCATCTTTTACCACACCATGCCCTGCTCTCCTTATATCTTACATCCACCAAGACATTACTACTCTCCCTCTCTTCTCTTCCATCATATGAGCTGATGTTCCATGTTTTTATCCCTTCATTGCTACACTTCACACTTCACCCTGCCCTGTAACTGACCTTGCTTCCACAAACTTGCCTAAATCCAAACAAATTTGTTCAGTAAATCCAAGTGAGAAAAACTTCATATACTAAGCTCATAAGATATCAGAGTATCAAAGATTAAGCTGCCACATTAAAATATTCTCTTCTTGGGCACTGGTGGTTCACGCCTATAATAATCCTAGCTATTCAGGAGGCAGAGATCTGAGGACTGCAGTTTGAAGCCAGCCCAAGCAGGAAAGTTAGACTCTCATCTCCAATGAACCACTAGAAAAACTGGAAGTGGCGCGGTGGCTCAAAGTGGTAGAATGCTAGACTTGAGAAAAAAAAAAACCTCAGGAACAGTACCTCAGCCCTGAGTTCAAGCCCCATGACTGACTCAATTAATTAATTAATTAAGTTAAATAAATCCTCTTATCCTATATACAAAATATTAGAAAAATCACACATTAAAAACTCAGAAAAGTTCTTTCACACCAACAAGCATTTATCTTGCTTCTGTTTCAAATGAATAGTTGATACATAAATCCTTTATCCTTTACCAGAATGCATCAATTCATAGCATCCTTCTATTTCTTCAACCAATAATTTTTAAAAAAATCTTTCAGAATTTCTTTCTGAAATACATTTCTACTTTTGAAAATAAAAATAACAGTTCTAAGTAGATAAGTAAAAATGTGTTACCTCATCTGAATCCACTAATACTGGAAGGGCCCTAAAAGAAAAAAGTGAGAGTGCTTAAGAGTAATGCCAAATGGGACCAAATTGTGGAACAGTTACACAATTAAAAACTATACAGACAAAAAAAACAGATGAGTGGTTGAGGGATAAAGTTTTTTTTGTTGCTGTTGTTTTTTTGTTTTGTCAGTCATGGGGCTTTAACTCTGGGCCTGGACACTGTCCCTCAGCTCTTCAGCTTAAGGCTAGCACTCTACCACTTGAGTCACAATGCCACTTCTGGCTTTTTCTGCTTATGTGGTGCTGAGAAATCGAACCCAGGGCCTCATGCATGCAAGGCAAGCACTTTACCACTGAGCCACCTTCCCAGCCCTTGAGGAATAATGTTTTAAAACCTGACAGAACCTATAGTTAAAAGTTCTGAGTGTCAGCCGGGTGCTGGTGGCTTATACCTGTAATCCTAGCTACTCAGGAAGCTGAGATCTGAGGATCAAGGTTCAAAGCCAGCCCAGTCAGGAAAGTTTGTGAGACTCTTATCTCCAATTAATCACCAGAAAACCTGAAGTGGCACTGTGGCTCAAGTGGCAGGTGCTCACCAAGAGTTGAAGATCTAAGGGACAGAGCTCAGCCCCAGAGTTCAAGCCCTACAACCAACCAAAAAAAAAAAAAAAAAGCATTGTGTCAACAGGATCTTTGAGAAAGTAGGCTCCCTTTCTGGGAAGGCAATAGGAATAGGAAATTTAGGATATTACCATTTTTGTATTTATTTTTCAATTTGGGAGCGACATACCTATTTAGGATGTGTGTACTCTCTAGAATGTGTGAAACAACGCGAGAAAAAGAAAAAGAGACAGAAATAAAACAAACTTTTGAGGAATGGTAATACAAATAAAAACCAGAGATTTAAAAATATTCAATGCGCTTAGTGTAGCCTCAGCCTGCAATGGAGCTTTATGGAGGAGAGCCTGAAACAAAAGTCTGTGTGTCAAAGTCATGAAGGTCATGAAAGATGTGCTGAGTACCCAAGTTAGTCCAGATTTCTATATCCATAGTACTCTCCTTTAAAAAGGAAGACAATATAAATATACTTTCCCTATCATAAAACTGAGAAAATATGTTGTTAGTAAACCCATATAACAAGAAACAATAAAGAATGATCTATGGGAGGAAGTACTTAGCTGAGAAATACAGGAAGGTAAGAAGAAATGCACATACACAAATTTTCCTTTTCTGCTGATTGGAAAAATGTATGATTAGTATCAGTTCTAGGCATGGATTTCAGCTAATACCAGTCACTCAACCACTTAGTTCAATGATTAGCTCATCAAAACCACAATGAGAGAATGCTTCATAGCCATTGACAGAGATAACATAAAAAGGGAGCCAATAACAAGCGCTGGCAGAGACATGGAGAAGCTGGAACTCTCATATCTTACTGACAGGAATATAAAATAAAGCAGTTACTTGGAAATCCTTAACAATCCCCTAGAAGGTTAAAAATTACATAATGTAGCAATTCCACTTCTAGGTATATGGCAAGAGAAATGTTTGTGCACCCTATCCAAAATCATCATAAAATTGAAAAGATAAAATGATAAAAAAATGAAATGAAAACAAATTCACCACATAAAATAAAACCCATATAATATATAGGATGACAAAGAAGACTTTTCCTCAAACTCCAACAAACAGGAGCTAGTCAAATGACATTCTTTGATATGTTGAAAAAAAAAACAACTATCTACCACAAATTTTACACCCCACCAAAAACAACTTTCAAAAACTCAAACAAGCCAGGCACTGGTGGCTTATGGCTATAATCCTAGCTACTTAGGAGGCTGAGCTCTGAGGACTGCAGTTCATAGCCAGTCTGGGCAGACTCTTATCTCTCATTAACCACCATAAAACCAGAAGTGGCGCGGCAGCTTAAGTGGTAAAGTGCTAGCCTTGAGCTGAAGATCTCAGAGACAGTGCCCAGGCCCAGAGTTCAAGCCCCATGACTAACCAAAAAACAAAACAACAAAAACAACTCAAACGAAACTTGTTTAACCATAGATTGTCAGACTCATTTCAGGCACACTTGTACTAGAAGAAATACAAAGGAAACAACACAAGCAAAAGGATTATCATACTAAACATACTAGACAGAACTGTCTAAACAGAAGCCAAACTAGTGGAAAGTAAGGACTGATGTATGGAAAGTTACCATAGTTGGCTCTTTTTGCCTTCACTGTGAAACATCTGTCTGGAATTTGCATGGAACAGGACACAGATAAGGAGGACCTTGAAGTTCCAAATTCACAGAGAAGATTCCAATGAACTCTATTTCCTATGCTGACACGCCTTTAAAAGCTACCGTACAATGTAAGATATGGTGTTTATATGTTGTTCATTTTTTAAAGTTTTAAATGTTCGAACTTTTCCATAATAGAAAATTAAAACAACAGCAAAAGGATCTTGAAAACTGTAGGGGAGAAAAGGCTGGCGTTTGACAGAGATCTGAGTATTAAGATCATTGCTGATAATGATACAGGGGAAAGAGCCTCAGCCAGGACTCTGCTTTCTGTAAAGGCTTTGGTAGATTGGTAAGAAGTACATCAGCTGTTCATGGGTGGGGAGAGCATATAAAAACATACGGAGAAGTGAGCTTTGAAAAACCACAATGCAAAGGACTATCCCTTTAAACCACACCCTGAAGTTTATACTTTAAAAGAGGATATTTACACATCTGTGAATGAAGAGGGAATATTTTCTTCCACCCATTTCAGATCTTCATCCTGTAGAAATATATTCATATTTAGCATGTAGTTAATATCATCTAAATGTGCAATTTCCTAATGGAATGTGAAACCTAAGTATTTAAACTCAAATGCATATGACATCTTTTAGTTGATACACATATCCTAAAAAAATTCGAACATATACCATACAGAAATTATGCCCAATTATTGACAAACCAGAAACTGATTTCAGATTTCTGTATTGCTTGGCTTTACCTAAATGCATAGAGGTTTTATTTTAGTTTGTTAATTTGTTTTGTGTCCTGAGAAACTGTAATAAATATATAAAGACAAGAAATAGAAGAACTAGCAAGATATTGTCTTGTATTAATTTTTTTTCTTCACACTACTACTAGTTTGTTCAAGTTTTTTTTCTTCAGTCTTGGTGTTTGAAGTCAGGGTTTACCATCTCTTTTAGCATCAGGCATTACTTTGCTGCTTTTTTTTTGGTCCAGGGCTAGCCTCAGACTCAGATCTTCCTACTTAGGATTTTTCTTTAATAAAAATCATTCCCATGAAATGTTTACAAATACTGAACTTTAAGTTACCTTAGAGAGAGGACCCAACTCTAAACAATGAAATTCACTTATGTTCATAGACATTTTCTGCACAGGAAGGTAATCGTTTATACATTTGTAAGAATTTTATGGAATTTTGCACTAGTGCTTCATTCAACAGCTTGGGATTCCATATGTCCAGATTACAGAAAGGTTACCTATGGCTTTGCCACCAGGTAACTAAAACCATAATAATATTTCAAAAAACATTAGTTATCATAAAACAAGTCAAAGAACACATTTTATAGAATTACAAGCTAGTGCCAGTGGCTTATGCCTGTAATCCTTACTAGTCAGGAGACAGATCTGAGGATCACAGTTTGAAGCCAGCCCAGGCAGAAAAGTCCCTATGCGACTCCTCTCTCCAATTAACCTCCTAAAACCAGAAGTAGCACTGTGGCTCAAGTGGTAGAATGCTAGCCTTGAGCTGAAGAGTTAAGGGACAGCAGAGTTTAAGCCCCATGACTGACAAGGAAAAAAAAAAAGGCTTTAAAAAACCACTTTATCACACTAAGAAGTTAAACTAGTATTGTAATGTGGCAACAGTATTTTTATACCGAGCAATATAAAACAAAACAATACTTAATATTCTTATGACAACTGATAAACAGGACAATGGCAGATCTCTGAGGTATAAAGACTATTAGAAAACACAGTACTCACAAAGTTTTCAGAAGTAGGCTTAGCTGTTCCATTGGAAACAGTTTTTGAGGCTCTTAATTTTATTCCTTCAGCTATAATGAGAAACAGTATAAAGTTACAAAATGGTATGGTTCTACCGTCACATTTTATAAGCCATTAAGAAAAAGTTCTTTTGGGGCTGGGAAGGTGGCTCAGTGGTAGAGCGCTTGCCTTGCAATGCATGAGGCCCTGGGTTTGATTCCTCAGCACCACATAAGCAAAAAGAAAAAAGCTGGGAGTGGTGCTGTGGCTCAAGTGGTAGAGTGCTAGCCTTGAGCTGAAGAGCTGAGGGACAGGGCCCATGCCCAGAGTTCAGGCCCCACAACCGGACCCCCCCAAAAAAAATAAGAAAAAGTTCTTTTTTCTACAGGAAAATAGTGGTGACTTTTGGCCAGGGTTCTGGTTTTAATTTGTCATCTGGAAATGCAGAAAAGAGGTGGAAAAAGTAAATAGGTTTTTAAGAAACTTGATACATAATATATTGTACATATTTATGGGGTAAAGTACGCTTTTCAATACATGCATTTAATGAAATTACGATCAAATCAGGTTGCATAACAAGCTATTACTTCCTTGTGTCAGGAACATTCAAAATCCTCTATTTTGAAATTTTTAATAAATTATTAACTATAGTCACATGCAAGTACAATCTTGGTTTAAAAAAAAAGCAGTAACTAGTTCATTATTAAAGATAGTTCCAGCTGGGAAGTTTTTTCATAGCATTCTATGGTTTGCTGAGTTGTTTTCTATATGCATCTACTGGCCATTCTTCTTTTTGAATATGCTGACTTACACTGAGTTTGATTCTCAAACAGTTATAACAGGTTTGCAGCCTTGGGATAAATTCCTCTTGATGATGATAGTTTTTCCATATTTTGCTAAGTCTTATTTTCTAATATATTAAAATGATTTCTATGCTTCCATTAATTAATGACATCAGTCTATAATATTTTTCTTGTAATGTCTTTATGAAATTTTGGCATCTAAGTGGTACTGGCCTTATGAACGGGTTGGGAAGTATGCCTCCCAGTGGTTACTTCATCCAATTGCAACTTATTAAACAAGTTGTTCATGGTATTACTTTACATGCCCCTTTATATTGCAGTAATGTCCTATTATTTCCAACATTAGAAATCTGTCTTTTGGTACTTGTATTGTTTTTATTTCTCACTTAGGCTACCTAGCAGCAAATGAATTCTTACTAATCCTTTAAAGAAACTGTTTTTGACTCTATTCATTTTCTCTATTGTATTTTTTGTTGCAGCATTTAACTCCATCATTTCTTTCATTTAAAAACTCTAATCTCACTTTTTCACTCTTAAGGTGAATATATAGGTCACTAATTTTATATGCTTCAAATGGTGGTTTTTTCAGTATCTTGTTGAGACTAGCTACCAATACAAAAAAAATCTGTCCAATACACTTCACCTAATTATCATTATTACTGGAGGCCAGAACTTTCATACAGTCCATGATTAATATCTTAATCATGAAAACTTTTCAGATTTCTTTTAATAAGGACAGAAAAACATACAAAATTAATTGCAGATAAGACTAAGATGAAAAAAGTTGAAAACAAAGTAGAGAGACACACTAACTACATAACCATTTTTGCTGCCTGGGTAGGCCTAAACATAAGTTGATGGTATTTTAGATAAGTGACAGTACAAAACAAATGAAAAGTAATATAGCTAACAAAGAGAAGCCAGATTAAAAGGCAAAATGTAACAGAAAAAATACTATCAAAATAAAAGTTACATACTTATGTTGCCTTAACAAATGCTTACTTGGAATATTATAATAAAATTAAAATGAGAAAATGTTAAGTAGAAATTAAAAGAATGAAAGAACCAATGGTTCATGCCTGAAATCCTAGCACCTCAGGAAGCTGAGATCCAGAGGATAGAAGTTTCAAGCTGGGTCAGGCAGAAATGTCTGGGAAACTGTCTCTAAAATAAGTAGCAAAGAGCTGGGCTAAAAGCATGGCTCAGTGGTAAAGTACCAGCTGAGCAAGCAGAAGCCCCAAGTTCAAATACCAGTACGAGCAACAACAACAAAGACTGAAATAAAAACAGCAATGTAACTATAATTAGAAAAGGTCTGGGAATGACCAGGAAAGTATAAAAACAATTCAAAGATCAAGAAGAAACTCATCAATCACCACTTGGAAGACGAATACTTTCCAGGCTCTCAGCCTAGGACAACCCACACCATCCTGTGGAAAAGCAGTTACCTGCTTTAGTACTTTAAGAGCAAATGAGTAACCAGAGCTCAAACTACATTATAATCTCAAAATGTTAACTATTAACTTGTCTTGTTATTAGTATAAATGTTTCTATGGTTTAAAAAGCCTTTAAATATTTTGAAAAGACTTTAAATGACATATATGACCATGTATCATAGATATACAATCTTGCAATTACAGTATGTACAATACTTAATTTAAAAATATCACTCACTTAAATTTTCAGATGTTACCATGAATTCTTCAACTTCATCATCAGAATCATCTATTAAGGGCATGAATGCATATCTATACAAAAACAAGGAGTAGGTTCACTATTGTGGTTGAATCCCCTCAGCTTTCATTCTGTATCTAAAATGGTCATTATATATTTATTTTATTTATTTATTTATTGTCAGTCATGGGCTTGAACTCTAAGCCTGGATGCTGTCCTTCAGCTCTTCAGCTCAAGGCTAGCATTCTACCACTTGAGCCCAGGGCCTCATGCATGGGAGGCAAGCACTCTACTACTGAGCTATCTTCCCAGCCCTCATTATATGTATTTTAAAGATCTACATTTTTTAAAGTTTCTTAAAAATTAAAATAATAAAAATATGCTACTCACAAGTTAGCTAGAATTACTATGAAGAAACTATGAAAAGGAAGTTCTGAAGTCCTGTTGATACAGCAAAACCAGTTAAAATCTATCTAAGAAGCAAGTCTGCAAAATACAAGGGAACTTTCTGATGTACTTCTTTCTCCAAGACAAGTGCACCTCCCTGCCCACCATGTTTTAGCTTTCCCCTTCATAAAAGAGGTGTCAATCTAATCGGTGAAAATAAAACCCATGGATGGAGCCACTTCCACTAAGTTATACCCACACCTTCCTCTCAAAAACTCTACTGATTGTTAATAGATATAACTTCATTAAAGGTCTTTTTTTGGGGGGTGGGGTCAGTTGTGGGGCCTGAACTCTGGGCCTGGGCACTCTCAGTTCTTTAGCTCAAGGCTAGCGCTCTACCACTTGAGCCACAGCACCACTTCCAGCTTTTTCTGCTTACTTGGTGCTGAGGAATCTAACCCAAGGGCCTCATGCATGCGAGGCAAGCACTCTACCACTGAGCCACCTTCCCAGTCCCTTAAAAGGTCTTTTTAAAATATCTATTAATTTTTTTTGTCAGATATGAGGCTTGAACTCAGGGCCTGAGTGCTGTCCCTAGTGCTCTACCACTTTGAGCCACAATGCCATTTCTGGTTTTCTAGTGGTTAATTGGAAATAAGAGTCTCACAGGGCTTTCCTGGGGCAATGGCTCACAATTTTTCAATTACCTATTAATTTTATGGGTGTTTTTGCTTCACAAGCCAAGATAGATGTCCATTTACAACATCTAATAATTGGGGATCACTTTTATAAGTTGCTACATTCACATTATACTGTGCCTTTAAAAGCAATGTGGTATGCTGGGCAACACTGGCTTGGCTCATACCTGTAATCCTAACTATTCATGAAGATGAGATCTGGAGGATCTCAGTTTAAGCTATCCCAGTCAGAAAAGTCTGAGAAACATCATCTGCAAAGTACCTGGAAAAAAGCTGGGCTCAGGGTATAATAGCTCACTGAGGGGCAGAGTACCAGCTGAACAAGCAAGCCATATGAACATTAGGGACTGAGTTTAAAAAGCAGGTATACCAGCAAAACAGGAAAAACAAGTATTGTGTGGTAGCTCTATAAGATGATAAAAATAATCTACTTCATTTATTTTTATTATTTTGGAGGTATTGGGGCTTGAACTCTGGGCCTTGTACTCTACAACTACCTCCCAAACTCTTTGGTATTAGTTATATTTTTAATAAGGTCTTGCATTTGGATTTCAGATTTTTAAATTAGGGATGCTTAACCAGTAAAGTCCAAAGCCTAAACAATACTCCAAAATCTAAACAATTCTCAGTTGAAAACATTTCTATACCAAGCATCTTGGATAAAGGATGCTCAATGTGTAGTACTAACCAAACTGGCCTCCATACTATACCATGTTATACTTTCTCAATAACCCCAAAACATGCATTCTTTCACAGCTCAATCTTATTCTACTCCTGTCTTAAAGATTTCCCTTTTCCACCTTCCCTGTACTGCTTTATGCATCTCTTCTTCAGTGCTGCATTTGGTTTTACTCTTTACTTGACTATATTCTGCTTAAAAGTAGAAATGCTTCCTCATAGTTTTTATGAATGTGTTTTTGACATTATAGAAAATCAACAAATGCCTGCCAACTTAAATTCCCAATGTTAATTAAATACCTTTGATTATTTGCTGATGGCCTCCACAAAAACATTATTACAATAAGGATAAGTGAAAAAAGGAAGCTCCAAAATGCATCATCAACCCAGAGCTCCATCCAGTCCTAAAGGATAATTTAAACATGAAAAGTTAATTTTTTGACAGACATCTAGATTTCCATTCAAACAGTAAATAATGTCAAGCACTAAAGATATTTCTTAACCAAATAAACAAGTCTGTATTATTCAAGTTTTAAAGACCTGTTTAATGTTGTATACATTCACTTCCATAACATTTTAGGGTTAAGTCTCAAAGCACCCATACTTCAAGAGGAAATTCTGACAGTGATTCCAAACCAGAATGCTCTTCTAACAGATTTGAATGTTCTTCACAATTCATCCCAGGTGAAGAATATGTCAGCATTCATTCATTAAGGAAATCTATTAGAAGCTAGATCACCCTAAAAGTGTCATTTTCAGACGGTTGCATATTAATTTGAGTACATAAAAGTATAACCTTTACAAGAAAAAAAATTAACAGAAAGATTTGGGAAACAAAAAAATCTAAAACATATACTTAGAATTTCAAGTTAAGAATACAAACATAAGAAAACGGTAGGAATTTCCAGAAGGTTCTGCCTCCTTTTTCATTCAACTGTCCTAAACACAGAGCAGCTCAGAATTCTGATTACTCATGTAGAATTAGTGACAATCTGAATTGTAAACCACAAAAGAGGGTTTTCCTATTCTAAGCTCAAGAAGTATTTGCTCTCCCTCATAGAGAACCTATGGGGAACACCTGCCAAAGATGAGTATCATCAGAGAAACAGGTCAGACACAAAAGGGTCCTGTTTGGGTAGAGTTATGCTTAACAGGTGCAAAGGTTCTGGTTCTCTCTGGCAAGGAGAAACAATGCTTTGAAGGGGAGAGGAAAGTATCACCTAATCTTACAGTGGGGTGGGAAGGGAAAGAAGAACTCTTCTCTTCTTCTCTTGTTCAGCATGCTGGAGATCAAATACTAGGACCTGGTGGATGCTAGGCAGGGGCCTTGCCTCTGAGCTATTTATTACCCTATCCATTTCCTCTTAAACTATGTAAGAAGAGAATTCTTTTTCAAAATATAAGAAAACAAGTTGAGGAAAAAGACATGATAGGAGATGGCAATTTAGTATGACCTTTTTCAGATTCATTTAAAAGAAACAAAAGGCTTGATAATTCTATACAAAATAATTCAAAGAAAAAGGAAAATTTCTACTAAAATTACCATATTAAAAAGAAAATTCCACAAAATAAAATAGTATAACTAAAAATGACAAGGGCTTAATAGGAAACTTTACTTACGGACTGGCATTTTGCAATTCTAAATGTCTTAGTTGTCCACACCATAAACACTATAGAGGCTGAAAGACACAAAGTTACCTTTAAAACAACATGTAACACTAAAATAATTTTTTTTTTTTGCCAGTCCTGGAGCTTGAACTCTGGGCCTGGGCACTGCCCTTGAGCTTCTTTGGCTCAAGGCTAGTGCTCTACCACTTGAGCCACAGAATTTCAGCTTTTTTCTGTGTATGTGGTACTGATGGATGGAACCCAGGGGTTCATGCATGCAAGGCAAGCACTCTACCACTGAGCCACCTTCCCAGCCTAAAATAATTATTATAGTAAGAAAAATAAATAGCTTACCAAGTACAGCAAATATAAGAGTATTAGTAAAGTGTCTATACAATGAAAACTTCACTGTGTTCTTTCTTAGCCTTAGAGTCTTCATAGTCTGTGCCAAACTTATGAAAATGTGAAAAGAGTTAAGGAAAAACATTTTCAATGATAATGAACTGTTTATAAAAACAGAAGAGGTCTTCTAATATATTTCCAAAGTTATTAATCACAACTATACCTCCTTAAATTTAAGCAAATAAAAACACAAAATATTATCCTAATATTCATAATCATGATACTCATGTTACACAGAGTTTGCTTTATAATTCTTTTTTTTCTGAAATAAGTGAACAAAGTTCAAAGGAAAACAATGTAAGCAAGAAGACCTGTGATGGGTTCCTGGAAAGGCAAGCTCCTGCAGCCCAGGGCACCACAGCTGAGCTGAGCTCTCAGCTCAGACACTTCTGATAGGTTGCAGTACCACATGCGTTTGCCCTGTGCATCTTGTGCTTTGCTCCCTCCCACCCTTCATCCTTCCCTTTCCTTTCTTCCTTGCCTGCCTATGCCCTGTGCCTCTTGTGCTTTGTTCCTTTCTTCTTTTACTTCCATTCTCCTTCCCTTCCCTTCTTCCCTCTCTTCCTTCCTTCCTTCCTTCCCCTTTCCTTTTTTCCTCTCCCCCTTCTCTCTTTCTTCTTTCTATCCCTTTCTTTTAGGCTATTCTTAGGTTATATAATTAAGAAGTCAATTTATCTATCAATTCCATTTTATAAATTAAAAAAACCTGAAATATGTCAAATAAAACAAATCTGAACTAAGCAGGGGAGAGATTTCATTAGGAAGATTATTGTAGTGGGGAGAAGATTCCTGCAATTAGAGGAATACTAGAACTGTAAGATCTTCAAGCCCCAAAAGCCCAAGAAAAGGGCTTCAAGAGAGCAAGAAACAAGGCTAAAAGCAGCAGGAATGGGGAGTGGGTGGCCTAACTGGACACACTGTCCAGGTCTTTCCTTAAGATCTGTGGTTCTCAGCAGAGGACCATATGGAAGGTTGTGTGCCAGTTCAAGCTATTAGTGAGTCAAAGTTCAGGGCTTTGGGAAGGTCAGTTTTTGTTCAGATTGGCCAGTGGATATGCAGAATTCAATTAATCATTTATGAGTGAACAAGGGGAAATTTTGAGGGTCTGGGTCTGGCTTTATCTAGGTAAGCTAGGGAGTTATCTTGTAGTCTGACCCAAGTCTTGTATGGAAAAGCATTTCTCTGCAATAGGGGGTTCCCAAAACACAGATGGGGCCGGGGTGGGGAAGAGGAACAGAGTTCCCATTTCTGTTTTCCAGGAGCACAGGGCTCAGGTGAAAGTCAACGTTGCTAAGATGAAGAAACATTTTTTTTTTTTTTTTTCGGTCGTGGGGCTTGACCTCTGGGCCTGGGCGCTGTCCCTCAGCTCTTCAGCTCAAGGCAGCGCTCTACCACTTGAGCTACAGCACCACTTCCGGTTTTCTGGTGGTTTATTGGAGATAGGAGTCTCACGGTCTCTCCTCCCGGGCTGGTTTTGAACCGAGATCCTCAGATCTCAGCCTCCTGAGTAGCTAGGATTACAGGCGTGAGCCACCAGCGCCCGACAACATAAGGACTTTTTTAAACTGAGTCCTCAGCTTAGCAGTGAAGCAGGATTCAGGGAGATGGTTGCCCTCATACGCAACCCCTCTTCAGGGCAGACACAATAGCAGAGTTGAGCAAAAAAATGCAAGTAGCATATTTATGTCCACTTTAAACTCTAAATACCTCAATAACTGAAAGACTTTATTTCCAGCCAGCCAGGCATCAGGTGTCTCACAGCTGTAAGACTAGCTACTTAGGAGGCTAAACCTGAAGATCATGCTTTGAAGCCACCCAGGAAAGTCCTCTTATTCCAAAAAGTTGGAAGTGGCGCTGTGGCTCAAGTGGTAGAGCGCTCGCCTTGAGCTGAAGAGCTGAGGGACAGCGCCCAGGCCCAGCGTACAAACCCCAAGACAAAAAAAAGAAATAAAAATATCAAAAACATCTTGGAAACTGCTTAAGGTTTGTTTATAAAATACTTACAAAGTTAGGTGATGTTTAAGCCATCCCCTGCCCCCACACACACATCCCCCCTCCACCCTTGTACCCCCAATCTCTTAAAGAAAAGCATTAGAAAAGCTTGCTTCATCCCAGGGTTGCAGTGAGAAGAGAATGGCAGGAACTACTGTAGTAAGAAAGGATATCCACCAGCACAAGCCAGAGTCAAGGAGAGACAGGGGGAGGCTGGCCAGAAGAACAAGATCAGAATCATTCGCCTGCAGCAAAACAGCAATACAAATTAAAAAGCAAAAAAGACAGGAACCAACAAATAAGCAGGAAGGGTGGGGACATGACAAACATTACAGCCTTTGAATTTTCCAGGCTAATTTTTCTAATACTTGATTATAGAGTTAAGATTCTTACAGGATTGGCTATACTTAAACATTGCATTTATTAAAGTCAGAGAAGGTAGGGTCATTATCAAATTCTCTATATATTTACAATAGTCCTTTTTTAAATGTTTTTGCTTGTCATTTGTAATCACTTAGAAACTTGGTTTTCCTACAGAAAATGGGACTTTTTTTACTTTAATCAAAACTTACAAAACTTGAAGGTAAACCCCACAAATTCAAGTTCAAGTGGAAATGGAAACTAGATTTTCTTTCTCCCACCATGAAGCACTAAACAAGATAATTTTACTTTCTAGTTTTCTTCATGACTATTTTAAGTAAATCACATATTTCATTGTGCTTTCCTTATCTTCTCACACCAATTTGGCTCTGGCATGTCCTAAAGTTAAGGCTGCCACACAATGGGAGAATTCAGATGCCAAAGAATTGTAGAGAAGATGGAGCAGCTCCTCTGGAATTTTCTGTAGTGTATCATTGGATGTTTTTTCTATGAACTACAATGAGGATACTTAAAAAGAAATCTTTGATATACATATCTACAAATCACCAAGGCAAAGAATACTACAAATTCTTTCAAAGTGCAAAGTGTACAGCTCAATTACTGGTCAAAACAAAATTTTTTTTGGGGGGGGGTCAGTTGTGGGGCTTGAACTCTGGGCCTGAGTGCTGTCTCTCAGCTCTTCAGCTCAAGGGTAGCGATCTACCACTTGAGCTACAGCGCCACTTCCGGTTTTCTGGTGCTTTACTGGAGATAAAAAGTTTCACAGACTTTCTTGCCTGGGCTGGCTTTGAACTGTGATCCTCAGATCTCAGCCTCCTGAGTAGCTAGGACTACAGGCATGAGCCACCGGTGCCCAGCTCCAAATTTTTTTTTAATTTAATTTAATTTTTTTACTGGTCAAAATTTCAAGCAATAAACAATTTGCAAGAAGAGACAATCCAAATTGAATAGATTGCTTAGACTCACTTTCTAAACACAGGAAATAAAGTAAGGCAGTAAAATCTAGAGATTCGAATCAACCTCTACCCTCCCAATTCCAGGTGTGTTTACTCCTCTTGTCCTTTCCTCAGGACAGTGTGTACCCTAATATGCTGTGCAGTCAAGCAGAACTTAGCCCGGCACAGAGCTGGTGCACTGCTTACATGGTATCTTTACATATTTTCTAGTGTAGAAGAGTGAAAAGGTTACACGAAGAAGTTAAGTATATTACTTTTGGAAAGAGCAGATTTATTTACCTATCATTTGATTCAGTAAAGCTGGACTCTAAATCTAAACTAATAGCTGCGAATATAAATACAGCAAGCTTTTAAAGCAAGTTCAGTCAGAACTAACTTTTAAAATCAGGTATTATTTATAACTATGCTTCTCAGATTCTGAATGGACCCATGCATGAGTCAGAATTTTATTTATTTTATTTGCCAGTCCTGCAGCTTGAACTCTGGGCCTATGCACTGTTCCTGAGCTTCTTTTGCTTAACACTAGCACTCTACCACTTGAGCCACAGAGCCACTTCCAACTTTTTCTGTTTATGTGGTACTGAAGAATCGAACTCAGGATTTCATGCATGCTAGAAAATCATTCTACTACTAAGCCGTATTCTCAGACCTAACTCAGGAAATTTTAATGGCTCCTGTGTGAGGTATGCTTTGTAAAAGGAGGCTCTACATTTTTCATCAGATTTTTCAAAGGCTTTTCTCATTTTGAATCTTAGTTCAAATATAGTTCAGAACTACTTCTCTGAAGAGTAAATTAAAATTCTGTTTGTGCCTAGGAATGTAGCTCAGTGGTATAGCACTTGCCTAGCATGTGTATCGCCCTGGGTTCAATCACCAGTATCAAAAAAAAATTTTAACTGGAAGGATACTAGGAATTCATAAGTTTTTTAAGGAATACATGGGCTAGACACAGTGGCTCAAGCCTGTGATCCTACCAACTTGGGATTAGGAATCACAGTTTAAGGCCAGCCTAGGCAATGCCCCAGCACAGTGACCTATTATCCCAGCTATAGGAAAAACACAGTGACTGGGAGCAGTGACATATGCCTGTCATTCCCAGCAACATGGGGTAACATAAGGAGGAGGATCACAGGCAAGGCTGGCCTGGAAATGAGACACTACATTGAAAATAACCAATAGAAAAAGGGGCTGGAAGTATGGCTCAAGTAGGAGAGCACCTGCCTAGCAAGTGTGAGGTCCTGAGTTCAACCCCCAATGCTGCCAAAAGAAAAAAAGCAAAAAGGGACAGGTCAGGCTTAGAAAACAAACCACATGGGACTCTAAGAAGTCCCTCGGCAGTGCTGCATTTGCTAGGCCTGCAAAAATGGAGACTTTTCCTATGGAGAGGATATTCAGGCAAGTTCAAGCCCTCTGGCCCTTTCTGTATGGCACATAGATGAGAAAATGTAAAAGAATAAAGGGCCAGGTGCTGGTGGCTCACGCCTGCAATCCTAACTACTCAGGAGGCTGAGATCTGAGGATCACAGTTCAAAGCCAGCCCACGCAGGAAAGTCTGTGAGACTCTTATCTCCAATTAACCACCAGAATACCAGAAGAGGTGCTGTGGCTCAAGTGGAAGCACGCTCGCGTTGAGCTGAAGAGCTCAGGGATAGTGCCCAGGCCAAGGGTTCAAGCCCCACAACCAACAACACAACAACAAAAGAATAAAGGAAAGCATAAAAGAAAATTCAATGTCAAACAATAAAGATAGCAAAAAACAGTGAAAATGAAAGGACACAGATATGAAATCTATCTAATAGGAAAGAATTCTGATAAAGACACATACAGAAGAAGCATAAAAATTATGTTCGGGAACATCTATATTCTGTTCTAACCAAGCCACGTTTTCTGTACAATTTTTCATTTTCACTAGTGCCACCAATGAGTCATTGAGAAGCCTCTGGAGGACCCAGTTGCCATTTGCCTCTGAAACTTCTGCTGCTGCCAACATGCCTGGGACCCTCTACCTTCACAGATCTGTTCTGTTCCTGGCTATCTTGACCTCTGGCCTTAGGCAAGACCAGCTTTCTGAAGCACTGGCCACTGTTGGCAATCACCTCTTAATCTCCCCAACTCTTTCTCTGCCACTATGGCAGTTTCTGACTCTTCCAGCTCCTTTAACCAGCTGTTCCTCCCAGATAGGTCTTTCTCCCCATAAGGCACCACTATGGTCTAGTCTATATGTTCTCCAGCCTCTTCACCGTTAAAACTTCCTCCTGACCTTCATCAACTATTCAAACCCTCTTGCAAACCAAGGCTTTAATTTCCAACTCCATTTTTCATCTAAGTGCCCTAGCCCTAGGTTATCTAAATCTAGTCCATTATAGCCTCTCCTCTAAATTCATTGCTTAAGAATGGCAGTGCTGCCCCTGGAAATCCCAATGGCGCAACCATTTCCAACATGTCTAGCAATTACACTTTCCTCATTTTCCCTACACCATTTCTGACCCCTCATTCTGCTTTAGACAGCTGCAAATGACTCCTCAGTCTAGTAAGACTTCTTGCCTCTAATCTCTTTTTCAAGTCATTTTCTTCTATCATCTGATTCTTTGAACCATAGAGTTCATCATGTTACTCCATGCTACTCACTTGAAGCCTCATTTGTTTTCTGTGCTCTTCCTTCAGAAGGGACTTTCCCTTGTGGCCCCATGTACATGATTCTCTTGGCTCCAAGAAAGCTCTCCTTGGAATTCTGCCACTACTATCCCTTTATAGTTTCATGCTTCCAACTGTTCATTCTCCTCCATTTTCCCCAGAATGCCTTTCTCCCAATTCTCTTCCTAGTAAGCTCCTATTTGTCCTACCTGTCTCAGTTTAAATGTTGCTATCTTTGTTAAGTCTTTCCTGATTTTTATGCTAGAATACTGTCTCTTTTCCCTCTACTCACACATCATCATTTTATATTTCATTCTATCATTATTATAAATTTTTTAAAATCTGATTTTCATGATACAAATAACTATTCTTGAAGGACAGAGTAAAGGATATGAACCATACAAAAATGGAGTCAATAACTGCCAAAATAATGTCTCCCAAAACAACCGCTAAGTGTTTAGAACCCTGAAAAATAAAATTGGGGGAAAAAAATCTGAATCTGTAAGTTCCATTACAGCATAGCAATTATGATGTCATGAAGAAACACAATTTAGCTTATTTCATTACTTTAATAGTTCATTTCTTTTTTCTTTTGTTTGTCAGTTCTGGGGCTTGAACTCAGAGCCTGGGTGCTGTCCCTGAGCCTCTGTGCTCAAGGCTAGCACTCTACCACTTGAGCCACAGTGCCACTTGTAAATATTTCATTTCTTAAGACATTTGTTTAGTACACAAAACTTCTGTTTTGGCAACAGCAAATGTTAACTTGTTCCAACTTACTTCATGTTAAGTAAAATTATTACTTATATCACAGTGTAAAACTGTTATAGACTGTCAAATAGAAAGCATCATGCCTCCCATCTCACTTGGGTGAGCCATTTCAACCTCCTCCCTCTTCATACCACCTAAAGCCAGGGCTAGTACTTAAATGGACTCCTAGCCTCCCCTGAACTTATTGTAAAGGGACATACAAAATTCAAGCAAAAAGCAAAATAAGGGAAGGGGGCTGTGTGGAAGGGCATAAACTGGAAATTAGGTATTTACTCTGATAATGATATTTAAGACAGTTATAATGCATGTGCTACATTTATATGGGGGACATTTATTTTTTCCATTTTCTTTTCAACAAAGTTCATTATGAAATACATTTGTGTGTTTATGTATTTGGTTCTTCATTTTATAAAGGTAAAACTAAATATGCTCAAAGATTAAATGACCAGGTACACAATACACAGCATGAAAGATGTATCAAGAACAATAGAAAAAGGTCTGCTTTACAACAATACTAAATAAATGTCAGATCAAGGGATGTGAAATAAATTTATATGGAAGCATACAGATTAACTACCTTACTTATAAATCTAATCTAAAAGGCACTGGGTAAAATGAAAGGTTCTTTGAATCAAGTAATATACAATAAATTTTTGGGTTTTTAAAAACAGAATTCAAGGGCTAACACTTACTAGGCAAACACTCTACCAAATGAGCCATGACCCCAATCCTTTTAGCTTTTCTTAGTTTGTTTTTCAGATAGGTTTTTGTGCTTTTTACCCAGACTGGCCTAGGATTTTGATCCTCCTATCTTTGCCTAATACCTCTGAGTAGCTGGGATTACAAACAGATGTGTACTACCAGCCCTAGCTATAGAAAGGTTCCTAATCATTCCATCCTCAACCGCTTACTAAGAAAATCTAAAGCTAGGAATCTAGGGGTCTTCACTGACAATAATGTTTCTCTAGAGAGTAAAATATTGGTGCTAATATTATCAGATCTTCTTCACCTGAATGTTACCTGCTGACAACTCTAATAGTAGGGTCTTCTGAATCCCCTAAATAGCAAGTCCTCAAGAAGTGAGAGTATTAAATGTAATGTTTACATGCCTGAAGGCTATGATTCACTTTTAATCTTTTTAACTTTCTGTTTTGAACATATGCTGTTAAATCCAAGATTAAGGAAGGTATGCATAGACTGTAAGGACAGAAGCAATGTTCTTTAAAAGAATAATATGCAGCCGGGCACCAGAGGCTCATGCCTGTAATCCCAGCTGAGATCTGAGGATTTCAGTTCAAAGCCAACCCGGGTAGGAAAGTCTGTGAAACTGTTATCTCCAATTAAGTGGTACTATGGCTCAAGTGGTAGAGCGCTCGCCTTGAGCTGAAGAGCTGAGGGACAGCGCCCAGGCCCATAGTTCAAGCCCCATGACTGACAAAAAAAAAAGAAAATAGAATATGCACATTTCTGAATGGAGCTAATCCTGGGACAATATGACTATATCCGTCACAATCAATCATTTCAGCTTAGGAATGTTTTATTTAGCCTTTTCCTTCAGGAAGTATTTTAAAACAAAAGAGAAATATATCACAGAATAAGGCTCATATTAGATCTTTTCCCTTAAATTTTTATCTTTAAAATATCACTTCAAGAATTATAAAGTAAAATCACTTTCACACCAATAACAAAAAGAAATGGTAGAGGAATTAATACAGTTTTTACCCCAATGACTCTCATTACACCTTCAATAGCTGCAAAGATCAAGTAAAGCAGTCCCAGTCCAACCACTCGGTGCATGACTGTTCCTAAACGGGGCCTGGAGAGAATAAGAGGACACAGACAAAACAGGAGTCACTAGAATGCATACTAATAAGTTTTTTTTTAAAAAAAGGCAACATTTCCAATACCAAAGAAGGTACTGTCTAATCCAATCAGTGTACTCATGTCTCTGGGATTCTTCATAGGAGTCAGTGTACTCTGTGTTCCCAGGAGAATCAGGCCTGGGAGCACCAGGTTTTCCACTAGGACCCAAACCTGTACAGATACCTAGGAAGAAAAATATCTGAGACCACCAAGGTCTTTGCTGAAGTTCAAGACATATAATGAACATAACAAGTAGCATTTACTTGTCTTATTTTTGGCAGAACTGGGGCTTGAATTTAGGCCTCTGTGCTTTCTAGGCAGGTACTCATCACTGTCACTTGAACTATGTCCCAGCCCTTTTGGATTGAGATGGGGCCTCATGAGATTTTTCCTCAGGCCTTGAACCTTGATCATTCTGATCTCTGCTTCCTGAGTAGCTGGGATTATAGGCATGAAATACTATACCTAGCTTAAAATAACATTTTTGAATTTTGGCACCAGTCCTGGGTCTTGAACTCAGGTTCTGGGCACTGTCCCTGAGCATTTGTGCTCAAAGATAGCCCTCCACCATTTGAGCCAAGTTCCACTTCTGGCTTTTTTGGTAATTAATTGTGGATAAGAGTTTCATGAACTTTCTTGCCTTTGCTGGTTTCAAACTGGGATCCTCAGCTTTCAGCCTCCTGAGTAATTAGGATTACAGGTGTGAGAGCCAGCAGCACTAGACTACATTTCTGACCCTTAAAATATGAGTTTATATATTAACTAAAGTATGGTATTTACAGGGGAGAAATCAAGAAAATGAATACCAGGAAACTGAGGTCAAGGGCAGGGAATATAGACTAATAAAGAGAGGAAGGGGGAGAGAATGTAGTCATAATATTCAATGCATGTTCCATGAAATTAAGAAAATTGAGGAGGAACTGGTTTGGGAAGGATAAGGAAAATTATGAAAGGGGTGTCACTCAACATACATTGTATTTATAAACTGATTTATTGAATGGCAACTTCTTTGTACAACTAAAGATAATAAAAATATAAGAAAAATGAAAAATGTTATGAAAATGGAAAGATGGCTTTATATTAACAATTTGGAAGTAGAAGGGAAATCAGATGATACATGATATGAATTGCATATATATATATATATATATGCAATCTCAGTATTTATCTAAGTAAAATGTTTTACTTATATATTTTACATATACAAACAAAATAATTTTATTTTAAAGCTATTTATTTATTTATTTTGTGTGCTAATCCTGGGCTTGAATTCAGGGCCTGGAGCTGAGTTTGTTTTGTTTAAGGCTGTTGCTCTACCACTTGAAACATAGCTCCACTTGGTTTTTTTTACACATATATTTTAAAATACATAACTCTCTTTTGCTGGGTGCTGGTGATTCATGTCTATAATCCTAGGTACTAGGGAGGCTAGGATCTGAGGATTGTGATTTGAAGCCAGCTGAGGTGCTAGTGGCTCATATCTATAATGCTAGCTATTCAGGAGGCTGGGATCTAAGGATTGTGGTTTGAGGCCAGCTTGGGCAGAAAAATCTGTGAGAGTCTTATCTCCAATTAACCACAGGGGAAAAAAAAAAAAAGAAAAAAAGCCAGAAGTGGAGCTGTGGCTCAAGTGGTAGTGTGTCAGCCTCGAGCAAAAATGCTCAGGACAGCACCCAGGCCCTGAGTTCATACTCTAGTACTGGCACAAACAAACTTCTCAGAGTAATTTGAAGAAAAAACTGGTTTTGAGAACATACTTAAAACAGTCATTGTAAAACAGATTAAACTGATGCTCATAGTTCATGGCTAAGGCTATTCACCTCATTTGCTGACTCTAAATGCTGACTCTTTATTACCAGAACCACAAACTGCAAAAAAATTCTCACTTCGTAAAATACATTGTGCCATTCCCCACCAGCTTGCTCTCCTATTGCTTTTATAACCCTACAACCTGGGGTCCATAACCAGGCTAATAAAGCACAGAAAGATTACTAAACAAGAGGCCTCCATAGGACTCAAATCTTGGTGCAGAAGAAGCAGACAATAAATACCAATGCACATATCACATATCAAATGGTCTTATAAAAAGGGCAAAAATGGAGTGACAGGTGGTATGTACTGCTAGAAATCCTGAACAGGACATGCTCCTTGGAGATGATAATAAAGACCTCAAGGAAATGAGAAGGCAAGTCCTGCCTGCTCAGGGAAAGGGCTCACAGGAACTAGAACGTTAGCAGGATGGAGCAAGTGGTCACAATAGCAATAGAATAATCACAGAAAGGAATTGGACAAAATAATGAGCAGTGAAGTAGTGAGAGCTTATTTTTAAAGGATCATCTCAGACACTGGTGTTTGGCTACCAAAGGTAGAAGCAGGGAAACTAGTGAAGAGACAACTGAAGTGGTCCAGGCAGGACCACTTCAAGCCCAGTGGCTTGAGCAGGGTAGCAACTGCAAACAAGACAGTAAGGACTGCAAACAGGATGGGAAGGGCTCATTCTGGGTATATCCTGAAGTTACAGTCATGGATATGTATGATAGGGCCTTCGAGTACAAATCACAAAGCAGAGGCCTAAGGCCTCAGGCAGGGACACTCCAAGGTTTGGGCTCAGAAGACAAAGAGGGTTTACTAGAGACTGGGAAGGAGTAGCCAGTGATGTGAGAGCATAATATTAAATGAGCTGGAAACCAAGCAAAACCAAGTGCCATGACTGAAGCTGCCAGCAGGCACTTGGATCAAAGTTGAGCAGGTCCATACAACTAGGTAAGGGGAGGTCATGATGAGCTGACAAGAGCAGTTTCAACGAAGCAAAGACAGTAAGAACTCACTAAAGTAGGTTACGGACAGTAATGCTGCACAGGTGGAAGAGAAATGAGGCAGAATATATGAAGCTCAGGGAGGGTTTTGCTTTTAAAGACAGAAAAAGCAACGAGCTGAGAGAATGGCCACCAGGGAGTAAAACTCATGTTGTAGGAGCTTCCTGCAAATGGTTCCAAACCAATTATTATGGGAGTAGATCAAGCCATGAATTAAGAAGAAAGCCATGGAGTGAGCCTAGGCAGTGTGGTCCAATGTTCTCAGGCAAATTTTCCTCTGAGATGTAAGTCCCAAAGTAGATAAAAAGCTGATTTATCAAGAGTGAGTGAGAAGCATTATTCCAGACTACTTGGTGATCTTCTTGGCAAATACCAGAGGCCACACCAGGGTGAAAAACAACTGAGGTTGACCTAGTAGATAAAGGAGGATGAGAGATGAAAAATATATAATCTAAAACTGAGACTATGAAAAAACACAAGAATCAGCAGTTGAGATGAGGTGAAGGTTGAGGGCACGAAAGGTGGGGAAGGGAGCTCAGGATCAGCCACATAGGCACATAAAGTGCTAAGGACAAAGACAGTGAAGGAAGGCTCTGAGTGAAGGGCTGAGCAGGGAAACTGGAAGTCCATGGATGATTTCTATGTCTTAAAGCGGTCTTGTCTGAAGGCTTTAGCTTCTAGAAACCAGAAGCTCTTTGTGAAGAACAGTGGTCTGAAAAGGAAGAGGGTAAAGACAAAAGGTTCTCACATTTTTGTGCCCAGTGAGTAAAGGCAGGCTTTATTTGAAAACCTTGCTGATATGGTATTTAATTAAACATTTTTAAATGTACTGTCTAAAAAGCAAAAATGATTTCAACTTCAAGAATTCAAAACCTTTAAGGTAATATAAAATATAAAAACCTAAAGAGGGATAAAAATGAGGGAGGGATAACAAGTGAGACAAGAAATGTACTCACTACCTTACTTATGTAACTATCACCCCTCTGTGCATTACCTTGACAATAAAATTAAAACTTTAAAAATCTATGAGCATTTGTATTATAACATTAAGAAATTTCAAGTTTCATAAAAGTCATTATGCAGACCTACTGAATCACTAAACTGGAGGAGACCTGGTTATCTTCCCAATGCACTAATACTTACTTCACAATGCCATAGCCCAAGCTCACAATGATCACAAGGAGACGAGCCAATGTCCTTTTAATCGCAGATATCAACTCCGCAAATATCAATAAACCTTGGGCTGAGAGGAAGAAAAATAATATAATTTACTGTATATACATATGGAGATCTTCCAACCAATGCAAATTACGTATAACTAGATTCTAAACTCACACTATTGGCTACTATATTAGATTTAAAAGCCACTTAATCCAATTGATGTAAAGAGAAAGTCACACTCCTTGAAGAATTTACTCCACATCTGACCAGCTCTACCAGGGAAAGCTTTCTCCTAACAACGTTTTTATTTTTCACTTTCATGATAAACAGAACTGCATCCCTTTTCTTGCTGTTCATTTGAAAGCCCTAATGTCCTTTGCAGTTCTCCTTTCTCCAGGAAGCCTTTGATACCTATTCATCTAAAATGCTCACATCAGTGTTAAGAAGCTTACCTAGCTTGTGTGATATAACAAACATATTTGTTATGTTCCTACTGTGTAGATATAAAAGTAAAAGAGACACTTTGGTCCCACTCTGTATGGACCTTGTACTCTGGTTAGGCCAAGTAAGAATTTAGTATGGTTAAGAGATGGGTAAAGTAATCTCAAGACTAGGGGGAAGAGGTGAAAGATGGTCTTGAAAAACTTACTGAAAGTGACACCTAAGTCAGGACTGAAGGCCAAATTGAAGCTAAATATTTGGGGAAAGAAAAGAGCAAAGCAAATGCAATGGTCCATGCAAAAACATGGAGAAAAGAGGAAAAGCATATATGTTGTAATATGTACAGTTTGCTATAGCTGCAGTAAAGAGCAATGTCAGATGTCAAGACAAGAACATGGTCAACAGGGTGGGATTATTTATGTGGGACTTGGGGTCTGTTATGATGTTAACAGTAATGGGAAGACAGTAATACTAAACCGAAGAATAAAGGGGGGATTAGTACTACAGCCCAGGGACTAATTCTGGCCCTGTATCTACTTTATAAATGAAGTTTTATTGCCTATTTGTTTACCAGTTGTTTGTGGCTGCTTTTATGCTACAACAGCAGTGCTGAGTAGTTAAATACAATGGATACCATATGGTCTTCAAAGCCAAGAATATTTATTACATGGCCTTTACAGAAAAAGGTTGCTGGTTGCTGGAATAAAATAGATGACTTTTATTAAGATGGTCCTACCTAAAATGGCTTAGAGAAAATAAGACTAAGAGTGGGGGAAATGCTTAGGAGGGTATTTCAGAAACCCAGGTCAGACAATCAGAGGAGTGATGGAGAGAACAGGCAATAGATACTGGATCAAACCAGCTGTGGCTAAAGTCCTATCTTCTCCATGGCATGTACATGCTACATGCTCTCTTTCTCTGTTATAAGTTCCTCTTCTAACAAATTTCCCTATTATCTTTACTTAAAAAAAAAAGCTGCCAATTTACCTATTGCTTTCATTTCATATGGCTTTCAACTCTTGTCTGCAAGAAACCCTAAGTCTCTGATACATGACTAAGGGGAAGGAAAGAAGGTAAGCAAGAAAGTTTAGTGGCAATGCTACCCTATAAAAGGAATATCTGAGAGAGCAGAAGGTCTGGGGTACATCACGCAGTCAAGCAACAGGGAAGAAAGAATGAGTTCCTTCTGTCTCTCATGGAGGTTGAGAAGTTGGAAAGCAGTTAGAAAATGTAGGTGATGGGGCTGGGAAAGTGGCTCAGTGGTAGAATGCTTGCCCTGCATGCATGGGGTCCTGGGTTCGATTCCTCAGCACCATGTAAACAGAAAAAGCTGGAAGCTGTGCTGTGGCTCAAGTGGTAGAGCACTAGTCTGAGCTGAAGAGCTGAGGGACAGTGCCCAGGCCCAGAGTTCAGGCCCCACGACCAACTAAAAAATAAAAAAATAAAAAACTAAGTAGAAAATGTAGGTGATTATAGATATATGGACTCAAAAGAGTCACCTTGATAGGAGGAGGAAATCACTAGGTGAGTTCTGCCAAGGAGTGCAGAATGTAAAATGAAGAAGGGGTTTAAGATCACACAAGTTGAGAATTTTTTTTTTTCCAGTCGTGGGGTTTGACCTCTGGGCCAGGGTGCTGTCCCTCAGCTCTTCAGCTCAAGGCTAACGCTCTACCTCTCGAGCAACATGCCACTTCAGGTTTTCTGGTGGTTTTTTTGGAGATAAGAGTCTCACGGACTTTCCTGCCCAGAGTAGCTATGAACCGTGATCCTCAGATCTCTGCCTCCTGAGTAGTTAGGATTACAGGCGTGAGCCACCAGCACCCGGCAGAAATGGCCATATTTTAAAATCCCTGAGCTTCTGGGTCTTGGATGTATATACCTCTGCTGAAGTAACATGAATGTAATCTTTCTGGTATAGCCTAACCCACAAAGCAGGATTCCCAATTTCTGCTCAGTGACTGCTCCTTCAGTAATCTTTCAGGAGCCACTGGAGGTGAATATCCTATTATCATCTATCTTGAGTTTGTCTGCCATCAAATCCTTTCTCAAACTTTCCCATCAATATTCCTACAATTTGTATTTGAACCCAAGTTCAAGATCATGCCCCCTAAATTTCACCTTTCCACTTAGGATATCAAATCTCTCTGTATCCCACTATGTAGCTTCAGGTTAGAAAATTCTATTTTTAAAAATGATTCTTTTCTAGGCCCTTATGTATCTGTAACTCCTGATAGTTTCACAACATCTAAAACACTGAGGAGAAAGCTCTCCATATATATAGGTACATATTAAGTGTAAGCTGAAAAAACCAGCAGGCTCACAAGGATAAAATGGCAACAGGGGCTAAAATCTATAATAAAAACCCCATAAATGCCTCCTACCCCAATAGTTCTCAACTTTAGATGCACATTAGGATTACTTGGGAAGCTTCTAATCCGGCCTAATTGCTAGGGATACCCCCTCTGTCTGAATCACTGACAAGAATCATGTGTTAAACTTTTTTTTGTTTTTGTTTTTTTGGTTACTGGTCTGTCTCTAAGCTAATGCTCTACCACTTGAATCACAGCTTCACTACTGGCTTTTTTTTTTAAATAACTGGAGATAAGAGTCTCATGGTCTTTCCTGCCTGGGCTGATTTTAAACCTTGATCCTCTGTTATGGCCTCCTGAGTAACTAGAATTTACAGGTGTGAGCCACCTGGCACGTGTTAAAATTCTTCAAGGAATGCCAATATGCATGCATCTAGGGACAAAGAACCACTGCTTCAAACCAGTGCTACCCAAAAGAACTTTCTATAATTATAGATGGACATATTCAGCATGTGTGCCTTCCTATATAGTAACTTGTGGCCACTTGTGCTTTTTCAGACTCCTAAACAACAGCTAGCATAACTTAGGGAATGAATTATTAAATAATTTATTTGAAAATTTTAATAGTAGGTGGCTCGTGGTACCATAATGGACTGCACAGGTCTAAACTGTTAGGACTGATGAGTGGCTAGCTAACTGCATGAACTCTTTACATATGGATACATTTTAAAAATTGGTTGCAGAACTAGTTACTCAGCCAGATTTCAGCTTCTGGTACTCTGTTGTGCCCATCCTGTCAAATCTCAAAGAAATATAGCTATGCTACTTTTGCTATATTTTCTTAACTGCAAATCTAGCAATAAGAGGAATTAGTCTAACACAACCTACTATGAATGAATGTGCTTCTGGTCCTTCTGATGTTTTTTGTTTGTTTGTTTTTTGGTCGGTCATGGGGCTTGAACTCTAGGCTTGGGCGCTGTCCGTGCTCAAGGCGAGCGCTCTACCACTTGAGCTACAGCACCACTTCTGGTTTTCTAGTGGTTTATTAGAGATAAGAGTCTCAAGGACTTTCCTGCCCGGGCTGGCTTTGAAGCATGATCCTCAGATCTCAGCCTCCTGAATAGCTAGGATTACAGGCGTGAACCACCGGCGCCCAGCTCTGATGGTTTTTCTAACTTCTAGCCTTCCAGGATCAATACTGAGCCAAGGCAGTTCATTTTACAGAATTCCTTCTTGGGAAGATCAAAAAGGTATCAGCCAACTTTTGTGCAACTTTTACAGGACAGGATTTTTCAAAGCCACGGGATTTCACTTCCAAACCTCTGATGCCATCTCAGATGGAGAACATAGATTCCCTGAGGACAGAGTCTTTTCCTGGATCTCAGGCTTGCTGCTCTCACCTCTGCACTCTCTAGAGATCATCATAGCTCACAGAAATGAGCTTGCCTTCACTGACATTCAACCATGCTTCAGCCTAATCAGCAGACCCAACCTCTCCATCATTACCTGATTTAGAGCTAATGTGAACACGCACCTGATAAAACTTACGTGGTAGTAATACCTCTAGCATGCAACCTTTGGCCCTTTCTTTACCCCCTTTGTATGTCTCTGTGGATGTGTCTCTGTGTATACTGGGACTTAAACTCAGGGCCTTGCACTCTCATTTGGCTTTTCTTTCAATGCTGGTATTCTACCACTTGAGCCCTCCTTCATTTCCTTCTTTATCCTTCTGTACATGCCCTTTTAATCTTTTTATTTGGGAAAATCTTCAATACAAACCAGTATAATAAATTCCCATGAACTTCAATTATCCACATGACCACAAATTAAGTTTTATTTGTATTAGTTTTATTTATATTCAAATTCACTTTTTCTTTCTGGTATGTCTAAAAATAAAATAAGGGACATAATTCTATCTATACCAAGATCATTTGAAACTGACCACTCAAGTATATTCTGAAGCATTTTCAACCCTTTAAACTTATCTCCCTTTCAGTGGTAGAAATGAACCTTTAGTTCGCTGGCCTTTTTGCAATCTACTTTCTAGCAGCAGTCTGGGGCACACATGTGTAGTCCTCCCTGTGTGTACAGTGGTGATGCATCCCCTGGATATATAAAGTTCTTATAGGACTGAAAGGAGAGTCAAGAGCACATGGAGACTATAGGAATGGTCCACCTGGGTAGTACCACTGAATTTTACACACTGGAGCCAAATCATCTTCCTTTTCTTTTTCAGCAAAAAAGGGAAAATAAGATTGAAAAAAGAAAAGGAGAGCTGTTCAAGGGACTGACCTTACTGGAAATATCCCTACCCAGAATCTTGTGTTATTTTTGAACCTTAGAGAATGGGAATTTTATTTTTCTAGGAAGAAAAATGAAGGGTACATTATAAGAGGGAAAACAGAAAATGAAGAGAACATATGCTAGTCCCAATGGGTCCTATTCTGACACTCTCTTCTTGGACTATTAGTACATTTTTGAGACAAAACTTACTTGACAATCCAGTGCTGTTGATGTTTTGGTATTCCGTATAAAAAATTGCTTTTTCAAGCATTCCTAGGAAAATCACAGCTGCAATCCAAAACTGTATTCTTAATATATCTTTCCAGTAACAGGCAGACCACGTCAGCCAGAGCACACCATATAAAATATAAACAATACACATCACCATATAAAACTGCAGGAAGAGAAGAAATTCTAGTCAATTAAATCTTCTGATCATTTGAAAGTTGGCATTTCTACATTTAAGTATCCAATTCCAGTCACTCTAGAACCAGATATAGAGGGTATATCAAAGCATTAGATATTGAGGGATTAGTACTACCCAGCAAATGATTTACCTCTTCCCTCTTGGCCCAATCTTTTTATGTATCTAAAGATGGAATATTAGGGTTGACCCTCCTCCCACCTTATTATCCCACGTCAGGCAAAACCCCAGGTATGCATGGACATGCTTGAGGTATAGGCAGGGCAATCTGACCTAAGGCTGGCCATCAACATTCCATTGTGAGCCTAACTGAAAGTCCCCACCTTCCTAGCCACAATAGCTTTTTCAATAGCTTCTGTTTCCTTGATTAGACCCCATAAAAGCCTAACTCCAACCCCACCTCCATTCCCAGGAAGGTTGCCACGCATTGCCGCTATACCTCAATAAACAGAGCTAGCCTGCTGAGACTGAGACTGGCTTGTTTCTTTCTCCTCCATTTTTCTAACACCTAGCTCTTCAGAAGCTTTAAATTTCCTATTTAGTACACAAAGTTCATTACTTTAAAAAGGGGAAAAATACAAATAATACTCACAATCATTAGAGGCCAATCTGATGCAGAGATATATCCATGAGGCCCCATCATAGAAAGAGAAACTAGTGACAGCAACAGAAAGGGACAGAAAAGGAACAATGAGCTAATTAATAATAATCCTTCTTAAGTCTTTAAGTATAAGCTTATTTTCCAGAAAGCTCCACAGAGACAAACTGTGCTATTAAATATTGAATTTTTACTTGTGCACATATAATCTTACCAAGATACCTTCACTTTTACATATGTCACTATGAAAAACGGTGTCAAATACAAGTGAAGCACCAGTGGCTCATGCCTGTAATCCTAGCTACTCAGGAGGTTGAGATCTGAGGATTGTAGTTCAAAGCCAGCTTGGGTAGGAAAGTCTGTGAGACTTTTATCTCCAATTAACCACTCAGAAAACTGGAAGTGGTGCTGTGGCTCAAGTGGTAGAGCAGGCCTTGAGCTGAAGAGACCAGGGACAGCGCCTAGGCCCAGAGGTCAAGCCCTGTGACCAACAAAAAAACAAACCAAAAACCCCCAAAAAACGAAAGTGTCAAATACAAATGCAAAGTACTGCTGATTACCAGGCTAGACCTCGGAATGGTCACCTAGCTGATGGTCACTGATGTCTCGGAGGGCCTTATCTTTGTCAATGACACTTGGGACAGGGCACACAACACATATATCTGGTTTCAGTTTTGTCTCAGAAGACAAATCCAATGCAAGACAAGCAAGCCTTGTGAATAATAGCTCCTTACTAATTAGTGGGAACCTAAATTTGCCTATAAGTGGAAAAGACACAAAATCTGAGAATGAAAAGGGTGCATGCAAGTCAGTGCTATGGTCTAGATGCTACCAAAATTCATGTGTTAAAACGTAATACCGCCGGGCGCTGGTGGCTCACGCCTGTAATCCTAGCTACTCAGGAGGCTGAGATCTGAGGATCGCGGTTCAAAGCCAGCCCGGGCAGGAGAGACCATGAGACTCCTATCTCCAATAAACCACCAGAAAACCGGAAGTGGTGCTGTAGCTCAAGTGGTAGAGCTCTTGCCTTGAGCTGAAGAGCTGAGGGACAGCGCCCAGGCCCAGAGTTCAAGCCCCACGACCGACCAAAAAAAAAAACCAAAAAACGTAATACCAAAGCTGGGTGATGGTGAATCATAGGCATCAGGCTATAATCAAGCAGCTTCTCACAAAGTTAAGATCTGAAGATCGCAGTTCAAAGCCAGCCCTGGCAGGAAAGTCTGTGAGACTTTTATCTCCAATTAAACACCAAAAAAAAAAAAAAAAGGCTCAGGGACAATATCCAGGCCCTGAGTTCAAGCCCCAGGACTAACATAAAAAAAATTTTTTTTAAAGAAGTTAATCCCACTGGGCAGCAGTGGCTCACATCTGTAATCCAAGCTTCTAGGGAGGTTGAGATCTTAAGATGGCAGTTTAAAGCCAGCTTGGGCAGGAAAGTCCATGAGACTCATCTCCAATTAACTACCAAAAAGCCATAGGTAGACCTCTGATTCAAGTGGTAAAGTACTAGCCTTGAGGACAAAAGCTCAGGGAAAGTGCCCAAGGCCCTGAGTTCAAGCCCCAGGACTGGCACAAAAAAATTAAAAAACAAACAAAAAACCTTAATCCCCACAGTGGTGTACTGAGGAGTAAGGCTTCAGGCTAGAGATGTAGCTCTGTAGCAGAGCACTTCTTGTATAGAAGCCCTAAGTTTGATTCTCAGCACCACAAAAAAGAAGTAGGGCCTTTTGAGGAGCTCCTCATGAATGTATTAATGCCTCATTAGAGGGTTAGATGCCACCATTAGGACCCAGCACTTTTCCTCTTTTGCCTTTCCATCCTTTCTGCAATGTAAGGACAGAGTTCAGGGCATCATTCTGGACACAGACATGGCACCCCTAAGATGCAGGCAACCTACCAAAACTGTGAGAAAATACATTTGAATTCTTCATTACATAGTATTATATACTCTGTTATGGCAGCACACAACAGTCTAAGACAATTAGGTAACAAACAGGATGATGGCAAGGCCCCTGACAAAGACCTACTTCATACTTCCAGAGCAGCCAACATCAGCAGCTTCCCTTTGTGAGACCTGCAGTACACTTGCTCCAAGCCTCCTCTGTAGTAATGCCTGTTTACCACAAGAATTTCTGTCCCTAAATCCCCCTAGTGGCCTAAGCACTTCCTCAAAGGCAAAGCATCATTTTCCCTTCCATGACCACAGTGGCTGAATCAGAGCAGTAAGGCACATAGCTAAGATGGTCACAGACTATTTATAGCTACTGTTGGCCCAGTGGACAGCCATCTGAAAATCATCAGCCAAATTCTGGAATCTGTGAAAGCATCTCTTTGAAAAGTGCTTATTGAGCCTACTGTTGTAGACATTATGGAACTAAGGCTTAATGAGGCACATTGATGAAGAGCTACACACACAGGAAGCCACAGCTGAGAGACATGCTACTTGACTCCTAAGCTACAGACAGATAATTTCAAATCTTTAAATCTCCTGATGGCCATTTTCAACAAACAGAGAAGATAATTCACTTCAAATACAAGTAAGATGTGGCCTACACATTTCTACATATTAGCAAAATAAGAAATTTTATGTTCCACTGCAAAATCTGAAATTGAAAATTTAATCACAAAGTTTTTTTCTCAATTGAAGAAATAAATTTTTCAAAATTTTCTCCACTTAATAATAACATTTCCAATCCATTAATGATAGTGCTGGTGGCTTATGCCTGTTTTCCTAACTACTTAGGAGGCTAAGATCTAAGGATCATGGTTTGAAGCCAGTCCAGACAGGAAAGTCTGTGAGCTATTTTTTTTTTTTTTTTGCTGGTTCTGGGGCTTGATCTTAGGGCCTAAGCACTGTCTCTAATGCTCAAGGCTAGTGCTCTACCACTTTGAGAAACAATGCAATCTCCAGCTTTTTGGTAGTTAATTGGATAAGTCTCATAGACGTTCCTGCTTGGGCTGGCTTTGAACTGTGATCCTAAGATCCTTCTAAGTAGCTAGGATTACAGGTATGAGCCACCGATGCCTGGCTGTGAGTCTCTTTTTTCTTTCCTTTTCTTTTTGTGAGGCTCTTATCTCCATTAAACTGCCAAAAAAAACCTGGAAGTGGAGCTGTGGCTTATATGTAGAACACTGTCCTTGAGCAAAACACCCAGGCCCTGAGCTCAAGCCCCAGGATTGATGAAAAAAAGAAAGAAATATGAGTATTTAGGTAAGCATAAAGCTTTAAGTCCTCAAAATAAATTTACAACATAAATCAATGTTTAAAGACATGCTTCTAACAGACAATAAAAAATTCAGATAAAGGACAAAAAGTACAGAACACAGAAAATGCAGACCATCGGCAATATGCATGTAGGTTAGCCATACCATTCAGATTCCAGCTGGCAGTTGTTTGGTCCGTTTTAATAGAAACAATAAAGATATGAAAGCCATCCCTCTGTGTCTTGGCTACAACATCCTGAAATGATGGGGAAAATCCTGTTATTTTAAATAAATTGCTATATAAGATCTAGTCACAACTGCTCACTTCATTTTTTGGGGGGCAGTACTGAGGTGTGAACTCAGTCTTGTGCTTTATAGGCAAGCATTCTACTATTTAAGCCACACTTCCAGCTTTGTTCACCATATTTTAGAGCAATTTTTGGTAACTGAATTGGGTTACTTTTTTTTTTGTATATGTGTGTGTGTCAGTCCTGGGGCTTGATCTCCAGGTCTGTCCCTGTCCTGTCTGGCACTGTCCCTAAGCTTCTTTTGCTCAAGGCCAGGACTCTACCATCTGAGCCACAGCTCCAATTCTTTTTGGTGATTAGAGATAAGAGTGTCACAGACTTTCCTGCCCAGGCTGGCTTTGAACCATGATCCTCAGATCTCAGTCTTTTGAGTAGCTAGGATTACAGAGTGAGCCACATTTGGGTTACTTATAAAAAAAAAAAACAAATAGAAAAAACAGACTAAAGTATGCTAGGCAATGGAAGGATAGATACTGCTTTCATTTTTTTCTTATCATCCTACCCAATTCAAAGGGACAGAAGAAAAAGGTTCTCATGTTCAGTGTTCCTCACCTCTTACATATCTACAGGTTCCCCCTATATTACTACTGTATGTTTACTATTATCACTATTCATATATTTTATCCTAATGATTTGAAACATTCTGTTTTATTTAAATGTTTTACAATAATTGAGTTGAGGGCTGGGAGCTGATGGCACATCCTTATAATCCTAGCTATTCAGGAAGCTAAGATCTATGATCAAAGCCAGCCTGGGCAGGAAAGTCCATGAGACTCTTATTTCTAATTAACCTCAAAGAGCTAGAAGTGGAACTATGGCTCAAGTGGTAGAAAAAAAAAAACCCTCAGGTATAGCGCTTACTCCCTGAATTCAAGCCCCAGTACTGGTTAAAAAAGGGGGGAAAACAGCTGAGGAAGGAGGAAATTTGATAACATTGTCAGAAATGAGACTGGGAATAGTTACTTAGGAGGCTAGGCAGGAGGATCTCAAGTTGAAGGCTAGGCTGGGCAACATAGCAAGACCCTATCTAATAATAACAATAACAACAACAACAAAAGGAAAAAGAAAAAGGAAAGAGAGAAATGAGTCTAAGTACATCCATACTACAGGATCAGTGAGGAACTTAGTTCTAGGCCCAACACACCTCATCAAATAGGTATGAAAAAATCAATGGATGCTTAAGTCCCTTATGGCAGAGTATTTGCTTATCCAGAGTTGCTTACAACACCTCTGATTACTTTTAACTTAATATAAATGATGTGTAAGAGTTGGTATACTGTATTGTTTAGGTAGCAGTGACAAGAAAAATGAGTATACATGGTTCAATACAGAATCTGTTTTCCTACTACTCTGATCTACAGTTGGTTGTAGCCATGTAAGCAAAATCAATGGATGGAGAACTTGCAGGTGCTGAAGGCCAACTATATATAGGCTAAATCATTTAAATATTTTTTTAGTGTGAGACCAAGACTCAAACTCCATACCTGACACTTTGATTTACTGGCTAGTGCTCTACCAACCAAGCCACTCCTACAACTCTCAAATTTCCTTTTTTTTTTTTTGCCAGTCCTGGTGCTTGAACTCAGGGCCTAGGCAGTGTCCCTGAGCCTCTCTGTGCTTAAGGCTAGAGCTCTACAACTTGAGGCACAGTGCCACTTCCAGCTTTTTCTGAGTAGTTTTGTGGAGATAAGAGTCTCAAGGGGCTGGGAAAGTGCCTCAGTGGTAGAACGCTTGCCATGCATGCCTGAGGCCCTGGGTTCGATTCCTCAGCACCACATAAGCAAAAAGAAAAAAAAAAGCCAGAAGTGGCGCTGTGGCTCAAGTGGTAGAGCGCTAGCCTTGAGCTGAAGAGCTGAGGGACAGCGTCCAGGCCCAGAGTTTAGGCCCCACGACTGGACCCCCCCCCCCAAAAAAAAAGAGTCTCAAGGACTTTCCTGCTGCAGCTAATAACTTTAAACTGCAACCCTCAGATCTCAGCCTCCTGTGTAGCTAGGATTATAGGCATGAGCCACCAGCTCCCAGATCCTCAAATTTCTTAAGATATTATATTTCTAGCAGTCCCATAGGGGAATAAAACTGTCCCATTATGTTAATGAATCTTTCCAAGGCCAGCCCAAACTAGGCACATCCCACCTTCTCATTTTCTATCCCCTCTTTCTTTCCTCCTACTCCATGTGACACAGTTTGTCCTGGCCATTGAAGAGTGGATTCCTCCCCATCATCAGTCTTCTCTTTAGGCTCCCTAAAGAGGAGATAGAAAACCACATACAAAAGCAAACATCAAGCTAGGAGCCAGTGGCTCACACTTATAATCCTAGATATGAGGATCACAATTTGAAGCCAGCCTGGGCAGGAAAGTCTATGAGACTCTTATCTCCAATTAACTACCAAAAGACTGGGAGTGGTGCTGTGGCTCAAAGTGGTAGAGCACTAGCCTTGAGAGAAAAAGCTCAGAAACAACACTCAGGCTCTGAGTTCAAGCCCCAAGACCAAAATACACATAATACCTTCTAACCCTTCTGAGATCATACCTCAATCTTCTGACTTTCAGTAATCTCTCAAAATAGCACAAATTCCCTCTTCCATTATGTTACATTCACTGTCTCTATCCTTACATCCTTAACGATAATAGTAGCCTATTAGTATGCTTCCTTGCACACCAAGAACTAGAATTTTTTTTTCAAGGAAAGAAGGGCTGCAATCATGCTATTCATTATACTATGTGGAAAAGAAGGATGTAGCTTGTGGACAGAAACGGGAGGGGGAAACTCGGAGAAAGCAAAGGAAGGAGTGACATTGTCCAGGAAAAGAAATGTACTCATTACCTGACTTATGAAATGGTAACTCCTCTGTAGAATACTTTAGTAACAATAAAATTATATTTTTTAAAAAACAAAGGCTGGAGCCGGGTGCTGGTGGCTCACACCTGTAATCCTAGCTACTCAGGAGGCTGAGATCTGAGGAGCATGGTTCAAAGCCATTTGGGGCAGGAACGTTCTTGAGACTCTTATCTCCAATTAACCAGCAGAAAACTGGAAGTGGTGCTATGGATCAAGTGGTAGAGTGCTCACCTTGAGCTGAAGAGCTCAGGGACAGCACTCAGGCCCAGAGTTCAAACCCCATGACTGACAAAAAAACAAAGGCTGCTCAGAAATTCATCTTATATTTTTTAAAAAGTTTTAAACAAAGACAAGTAAGTAGAATTTATAGACGCCTATAAGAAAGCATACTATTTAAAATAGGACGCTTAATAATTATGATTCTCTAAATATCTGTGTGTCAATTTTTTAAATCATACTAAAATTGTGAACATTTAATTTAAATGCAAATAAAATAGCTTACCAGTGATCCTTCCTGGTTTGAAATATTTCTCACACTCATTAGTTCTTTATTCTGGAAAAAAAATTATATTGCTCATTTCAATGAGGGAAAAGTTCTAATACGAATACATTTTAAAAAATGAAGATTTGAAAGTTAAAGATCAGAATACAACTGTCCTTGTACTCTAATTATGAGTAAGATAATTCTGCCATATAAATTACTTCCTGGCCAGGTGCTGGTAGTTCATGTCGGTAATCCTAGCTACTCAGAAGGCTGAGATCTGAGGATCATGGTTCAAAGCCAGCCCAGGCAGGAAAGTCTGTGAGAGACTCATCTCCAATGAACTTCTCAGAAAAGGCTGGCGTGGTGCTGTGGCTCAAGTGGTAGAGCACAAGCTTTGAGCATGAAGAAGCAAGGACAGTGCCCAGTCCCTGAGTTCAAGCCCCAGGACTGGCAACAACAAAAACAAAAAACAAAAACATAAAAAACCCCAAATTACTTCCTATCAGTGTGATTATTATTAGAAATATTACTGACTCTAAGATATGTATTCAAATTTTTTTTTCTTTCATGTGATTGTTTCTAACACATTTATAAGATTATTTCTTTGTTGCTTTGTATGTCCCTCCCCTACGGTATAACATAACCCCTGCTTTCACTGTATGTGATGTTGGTATAATTTGTGGAGGGGAAGGGGAAAAACAAATCGTTTAAATAGGGATACAGGTGGACCCATTGCAACAATGAGATGTACTTGTCGTTATGTTGAAAACGAACTTTACAACTTAGGTGCTGGGGGGGGGGTGTTGGGGGAAGGATGGGAAGGGGAAACAAAGGAGGAGGCTACAATGCTTGATAAGAAATGTACTCATGGGGCTGGGAAGGTGGCTCAGTGGTAGAGCACTTGCCTTGCATGCCTGAGGCCCTGGGTTCAATTCCTCAGTACCACATAAGCAAAAAGAAAAAAAAAGCCAGAAGTGGCGCTGTAGCTCAAGTGGTAGAGTGCTCGCCTTGAGCTGAAGAGCTGAGGGACAGCGCCCAGGCCCAGAGTTCAAGTCCCACGGCCAACAAAAAAAAAACAAGTAATGGGCTGGGAAGGTGGCTCAGTGGTAGAGCACTTGCCTTGCATGCTTGAGGCCCTGGGCTCGATTCCTCAGCACCACATAAGCAGGAAAAAAAAGCCAGAAGTGGCACTGTGGCTCAAGTGGTAGAGTGCTAGCCTTGAGCTGAAGAACTGAGAGACAGTACCCAGGCCCAGAGTTCAGGCCCCACAACCGGAACCCCCAACCCCCCCCAAAAAAAAAACCAAGTAATAACAAAAATGTATTACCAACAAAGGACTCGTTCCCAGAAAAATAAAACAAACAGATCTTGTTCCACTTTATCCTATATTAGGGAGGTTTTACAAAACTAATGCAGCCAAGTAGCTAATCCATGAGAATAGGGAAAATGATTACACAGCAACAATGTGAGGCTCCATATATCCCAGAATGAATCAAGTTCCTAATAGCAACAACTAAGTTGGCTCTAACAGACCAAACAGAGGATAGACTGAATAAATGTAGCAATCTATTATAACATGTATTATAAAGGAAAAATTAATATCCATATTGGTGATTGACAGACAAGATTTTGAAAAGGGAAAACTCATCCATGTAGTACAATATACCAATACATGTTATATATATACATACATATATATACACACACACACACACACATATATATATATACACACACACACACACACACACACACAATGAGAAAATCATCATTTAGCAATCACTCCAGGAACAACTGATTTATCAAACAAGAATCATGAAAGGATGCTAAAACAAACGAATACTTTGAGTGAAAAAAAAAAGAAAACAATTTCTTTAGGGGTTCAAAGGTCTTTTCCCAGCCAGGTGCTGGTAACTCATACCTGTAATTCTAGTCGCTCAGGGAAATGAAATCTGAGGACTGAGGTTTGAACCAGCCCAGGGAGGAAAGTCTGAGATTTTCTTATCTCCAATTAACCACCAAAAAGCAGAAAGTGGAGCTGTGCCTCAAGTGGTAGAGTGCTAGCCTTGTGCAAAAAAGCTCAGAGAGAGCAACCAGGCCTGAGTTCAAACCCCAGGCCCAGTACACAAAACACACTTGCAAACACACACACACACACACACACACACACAAAACCCACAAATTTCAACAAAGAGAAAGCTAACTTTATAGTAAAAACTCAACTGATTGAATTAACACTGGCCAAAATGGGACAAAGTACTATTCTGCACAATTTCTCTAGAAGTGATTAATTTGAATCTGATTGTAAGAATACCTCAAAAATGCTCAAATTAAGAGACACTACGGAAATAAATGGTGTATATGCTCTGAAATTATCAACAACTAAAAACAAGACATTTAATGTGATTCTAGATTAAATCCTGTGCCAGACAACAAACTCTGCTTAAATAGAAACTGATCAGATGTTAATAAAGTCTGCATATTGGATAATCATATTGTATTAGTGTTAAACTTCCTCAGTTTAGAACATGGCATTAAAGTATTTATTGTGAAGGAATAAAATACTTAGGGGGAGGAAAAAGCAACATTCAAAGAAAACAGTACCTACTTCAAAGGAAAAGATAATAGTAATAAAATATGGAAACTCATACATTATTCAGCATGGAAGCTGAAAATCATGAAACCATTCCAAGTACCATCATGAAATCATCAAAGAACATCTCTGTTGAATGACACAAGGAAGCCAACATATTCCAGAAGGAAAGAGCCAGCCTTCTGAGCCAAGGCGGGGAGACCTTTCTCAGCCCAGCTTTTTCCTCTTCTCTCATTCTCCTTCTGCCCATCCCATCTCTCTCTAGAACACACAAAATTTACTTGTCCTCACTAAAGTTTTAGATTCTTTTAACTAATTTACTGAATAAAAAAAATTTTAAATTCCTTCTTAAATTAAGTTGATTTTTATTTTTATATAATCCATAATCCTTTTACCAATGGCCCTAAAAAGGCTGATTTACACACTAATATTTTTTAAAGATAATTATAAGGAAACTACAATGTCTCTAAATTAACCTAGAACACTTCTATTTCTTGCCTGTCTACCTACTACTCATCAGAATATTATGGTTTTATATTTCGAATTTTTCCTTGTGTGTTTGTGTGTGTGTGTGTGTGTGTGAGTGTGTGTGTGTGTGTTTTTCCTTGGGGTGTGTGTGTGTGTGTGTGTGTAAATAATGAAGATTTGCATTTTACTTACTTCCAGCTCAGGATATTCATTGTGACAGGTATGATATTTCAAATGCCACTCTATGGTAAACTTCACCGGCCCAGAACAACTGAATGACTTTACTGTTTAGAAAAAGGAAGTTTCATTTTACGTTAATATACATAGTTTAATACAGACTGAAGGATTTAAGAACATATTTAAAATACACTACTTTAATGTGACAATCACAGATAAAATCATTTAAATTATTAATCAAAAGTTGCTATATTCATTTTTAAGTCCAAGGCTGGAATCAACCAAGTAGCTTGATATGCAAATAACAGCTATGTCAGTCTAAATACTGTTCTTCCTCATTCAAAATATACTCAATGAGCCCCCAGCTGTGAGGCAGAAAGTGACATAATAGTAAACATGAACAATTCCTGTCCATGACCTAAGAGGTATTGGGGAGGGAAGGGCTCCCTATAAGCACTTTCAATAGATTAAGGGGTTGAGATAGAGCATAAGAAAGCACTGAGCAGGGCTCTTAATGTAGTCTAGGAGAATATGAAAGTCGTTAAAGGCAGGCTAGCTGGAGGAAGAAAAAGCAAGAGTCAGCCATGTAGAAAGATTACCCAGGCTAAGTGTGAGCATGGCATGAGTATGACCATCTGAAGATAACTCAATAGGGTTACAACTTTGATTGGGGAAAAGAGAAGAGTTAAAAAGAATGCTAGAGAAATTCATAAATGGTCTTATGCTTTGCCAAGGAATTTGGCCTTTGTTTATCACAAAGTACCACCAAAGGTTTCAAGTTCTAGGTGATTTGATGACACAGACTGAAAGGGTTTTAATACTAGAGTTCAAATCTTGGTACTGGAGGGGGAAAAAGTAAAAAGAAAAAGGTTAAGTATAAAAGTTAGAAAAGTCGGGCTGGGAAGGTGGCTCAGTGGTAGAGCACTTGCCTTGCATGCTTGAGGCCCTGGGTTCAATTCCTCAGCACCACATAAGAAAAACGCCAGAAGTGGCGCTGTGGCTCAAGTGGTAGAGTGCTAGCCTTGAGCTGAAGAGCTGAGGGACAGCGCCCAGGCCCAGAGTTCAGGCCCCACAACCGGACCCAAAAAAAAAAAAGTTAGAAAAGTCTGTTAGAATATCCTTAAACATAGCAGCTGGCTTCCACAGAGCAAGTAATCAAGGATAGAACAAAGGAGGGACAGAACAACTTTTATAATGTATGTTCAGAAGGGATATAACACTACCTCTACCAGTTTTTTTTTTGTTTTTGTTTTTGGGGGTCCGGTCATGGGGCCTGAACTCTGGGTCTGGGCACTGTCCCTCAGCCCTTCAGCTCAAGGCTAGCACTCTACCACTTGAGCCACAGCGCCACTTCCGGCTTTTTTCTTTTTGTTTATATGGTGCTGAGGAATCAAACCCAGGGCCTCATGCATGCAAGGCAAGCGCTCTACCACTGAGCCATCTTCCCAGCTCCTACCTCTACCAGTTTATTGATAACTGAGACTAGCTCTGACAGCCATGAGTATCAGAAAGCAAGGATCATTCAGAGTTATCTTAGAGGATAGTTACCTTACAGAGGGCACCCAAAACTGAGCCCATACATAGAAGTCCAAAAGGCTAAGACTGGTAGAATTTCTAGGGCTTCAATCTCTTGGATAACTACATAGAGGTGGAAGAACTGAGAAAGAGTAAGAGAAAGCTGCATGGATGGCAGTACCCTTGAAAATCTGGCTGAAAAGCAGTCTGCTTATGCATAGGAAGAAGTCCAGTAATTCTCTAGTAATTCTCATAGTTTCCAATAGTTTGAGTTTTCACTAGTCAGTGGAGGTCTCATTAAATACATTAAGCATTCAGGAAAGACATAGAAAGATCACAGTTAGCCCGGTATTAAAAGCTACTCTAGATAAAAGGATTGTCATAAGAAACTGTTCAAACAAGATTGTAAAAGAACTATATCATCTAGCAATATCAAGTGATCTAAAATATGTGCATATGGAGCCCCAGAAGAAAGAGATGAAGGTGGGAATAAAGTGCCTAAGTCCATGATAAGAATTAAGATTGAGGGGCTGGGAAGGTGGCTCAGTGGTAGAGCGCTTGCCTTGCATGCCTGAGGCCCTGGGTTCGATTCCTCAGCACCACATAAGCAAAAAGAAAAAAGCGGGAAGTGGCGCTGTGGCTCAAGTGGTAGAGCGTTAGCCTTGAACTGAAGAGCTGAGGGACAGCGCCCAGGCCCAGAGTTCAGGCCCCCATAACCGGATCCAAAAAAAAAAAGAATTAAGATTGAGATGTATTTTTTCCCCAGTGGTTTTTGCATCGACTGTTAACAATACTTTTGAGTTTGTTTCTGCACTTACTAGTCTGTTTCATTGTTCTACCTGTCTATTCCTATGTCAGAACCACAGTCACAATTCTGACCTGGGCCGGTTCACCCCTCCTTAGGCAACCTGGTGTTCCCCGCTCCCGGGAGGTCACCATATTGATGCTGAACTTAGTGTGGACACCCGATCGGCATAGCGCACTGTAGCCCAGAACTCTTGGACTCAGCCTTCCGAATAGCTGGGATTACAGGCGCACCACAGCGCCCAGCCACAGTCACAATTCTACAGCTTATTTAAGTTCTAAAATCAGATAGTAAAAGCTCTTTATCTTGTTTCTTTTTTCAAAATTGTTTTAGGGTCTTTGTATTTTCATAAAGTATCAACATTGAGTCTACTTGACTGAATAGCCAAAGAATGTCTCATCTTCCAAAACAGCATGAACATGGACATATATTCAAGGGCAGTTTTTAGCTTTCAAGACACTTAAATCTGGTACTGTGAAGACAGATTCCTTATTTCACCTGTTCCCCACAATACCAATGTAGATTTATAAACTACAATGCCCATTCACTTACAGTGAATAACTAGAAAGTAGATGTGTAATAATCAAATTAATTCTCCTTTCTACATGCATTCCTGGAACCCAATGTGGTAAGAAGGCTGCTCAGTGAGCACAGCACCAGCACAAGTTGATGCTTCTTCCATACCTTCCAGCTACAGGTCATAAGCAGTTATGATTCAAGAAGACCTCTCTCCTGAGTGCTATTGGACATAGCCAGTTTTTGCCTCACTAAATCTCAACTATGTTATGCGTCTGCTCTTAAATCCTTTAAGAATAGAGTATACTGCTCCACTTTTGCTCTGAGGCCTGATGCAATGATTTCATAACATCAAATTTTGTGTTTCAGTAGTCTTCATTGCTTTTGTTTTATCCCATATATCTGGTTGTCAGTCCTACGCAGAGATTCTTTTAAAGCTTTTAAGACATGAATTCATTAAAGCAAACACACACCAAAATTATTCCTTACCTACCCAAGACTTCAATTTCCTCTTAACATGATGACCTATGAAATCACAGAGCATTTCTAAAGTACCTCTGCCTTTTAGCTATTGGCTGTCATCTTCCTTTAGGAAAGACTCTGCTGATGGTAGAAACATCCCTAACAGATGACCACAGCATGAGAAAAAAAAAGAAAGAGAAAAGGAATAACTTTGGGTCCTGGGGAGGCCAGTTTACAATGAAAATTGCTCCTTATCCTGGGGCTTTAACTCTGGCTACCAACTTTCCTAGTCAAGATACTAGAAACAAAAACAAGAATTGTATCTAGTAAATATAATTTTTTATGTTAGTCCATTAAAAAATTAAAAAGCATTGGTAACCTGTGTATCAGTGTTTACAGAGCAAAGATAGTACCAAGCAAATATTTTCACTTTATTATTTTTTTGTGGTACTGTGATTTGAACTCAGGGCCTTACATTTGCTAGGCAGGTACTCTATCATTTGAACCATACCTAAAACACTTATTTTCACTTTAATAATTCTAACACTCTACACTTACTTTCACTTCTATAAGCTCTAGTACTCTAACTAAAATGCTAATGTTTAGAAAATTTTACACTATGATATCATGTACACTTAGAAATTTTTCAATACCATGAAAGTTTTTATCACAACCATAACATTATATTCCATATATTCACAAAAGGAAATTTACCTAGTTTTATTTTAAAGTCTAGGTCTTAAAGTTAAATTTCAGACATTTTTACTAAAGCCTACTTTACCAGACATTACTTATAATTTTTAAAGATTCATATCACATTTTCTGAATTAGATTAGAAAAATTTATTCTTGCATATAACCCTATCTTGACTGAAGCAAAACTATAATGTTAGCACCACTTTAAAAACAAAGCACTTAGCTTACTATATACTACGTTATATCAGTTTACATTAATGTATCTGTTTACAATATGTATTAATGTTGTAGCTTATTATACTATTATACTCACCAGAAAACTTGATTTCAGTAGAGTTAAACATAGTTTTCCTAAATATCAAAGGTCCTGATTTCTGAAATGAAAAATATAGAAAGACCTTGTTAATTTTTTTCTCTGGTTTAAGATAGTTTCTTTCACTAAATTCAGAACTTTAATTCTTGCACTCCTTGCACTCTGTTGGATTAGAGTGAACAGCTTTTAAAATGCAGAGCCAGGGTTAGGGGCATGGCTCAGGTGCTAAAGCACTATCAATCCCTAGAAACCTCTCCCCCCATACCCAAAAGGAGATCCAATTGTGCAGTTCAATTGCTAAAAATCTTATCCAATGTATTTACTCTCTGCAGTTCATGTGTGAGATCATAAATGCCGCTTCCTTATATGGTCTCAAGCAGGGTTGGTGCCACAAAGAAAGAGCTGCTACCAGGGGGCCATGAAGGTGGCTCAGTGGGAAAGGGCTTGCTTTGCATGCATAAAGCCCTGGGTTTCTACAGGACCACATAAGCAGAAATAGCCAGAAGTGGCGCTATGGCTCAAGTGTTAGGATGCTAGCCTTACGCTGAAGTTCTGAGGGATAGCGCACAGGCCCAGAGTTCAGGCCCCACAAAGAGCTGCTGCCATTGTAATAAGTGCTGCTCAGATGCAACATGAATTCTGTGCACTTGAATACTGCTCTGTTGGTAACAAAGTCAACATACTTTCCTTTGATAAAAACTATATCCTTCTTCAAATTGTTATAACCTACCTCCGTAACTGAAATGAACAAATTCCTATAGACTCTATACAAGGCCTTCTTGCCTCTCCAGAAATGTTTCAAGTCTAAATTGCATGATATCCCTTTCTTCTCCTAGGACCTTCCTGATCAACTTGAAAACTTATTCAAATTTTCTCTTATATTTTTTTCTTCACCTACATAGTTTTCTTACCCTACCAAACCCAGCCTATAAGCCTATAAACTCCTTCCTGGGTAGGTTCAGTAATAAAGCACCTGCCTAGTATGTATAAGGCCCTCAACTCAATCCCCTACCACTCTTATTCCACTCACTATTAAATGAACAAGTAGTTAAAAACAAGAAAAAACTAACATCAGGTTGCTCTTTCTTGGTAATCTCATCCTTTTCTCCTCACACTGCTGCTATTCCAAACCTTCTCCCCCCCTCTCTCTTTTGGTAGTTTCAACACTAACAATAAACCCCTTAGCCCAACTGCCTAAAATGAATCTACCTACTGCTAGATAAGGCAGGCTGACCTGTCAGAAACCATATACATTCCTCTCTGCTTCTCACCAATTCTTCCCACAGTCTATCTAAAGCTGAAGCCATCTAGTTGTCTAGCCATGGCTCCTTCCTCTCCATTACTCAGCCCCAATCAAGCATATTTTATTTTATTTTTATTTTTTTATTGTGAGAATACCATACAGAGGAGTTACAATTACATGGGCAAAATAATAAGTACATTTCTTATCAAGCATTGTTGCCTCCTCTTTGTTTCCCCTTCCTATCCCTTCCCATACTCCCCCCTCCCCCCACCTTTCTTCCCTCACCCCCCACCAAAGTTGTAAAGTTCATTTTTCGACATAAGGACTTGTACATCTCATTGTTGCAATGGGTCCACCTGTATCCCTAGTTAAACGATTTGTTTTTCCCTTCCCCTCCACAAATTATACCAACCTCAAATACAGAGAAAGCATGGGTTATACCGTGGGGGAGGAACATACAAAGCAACATAGAAGTTATCTTATAAATATGTTAGAAACAATTGCATGAAGGGAAAAAAAAACAAAAAATTTTGAATACTTATCTTGGGGTTCATTCCCCTATCATCAACTTATCTGACCTTTTCTGTCAAGCATATTTTATTTTATAAGCACTTCTCAAATATAGCTTTTCCTCTCCAAACTGCCTCCATTGTCATAATTCAGCTTCTCAACATTCCTATTTAGACTTCTGCAACAACATAACTGATACTTCTTCCTTCACACCTGATCCTGTAATTTCCCCTGAGATAGCAGCCAAAGTGAGTAGCAGTTATGTTTAACACCTCTCCCTTAATGGCTGGCTCTCTCATCACACCTCTAAATACTACTGGTGGTCTGAGGACCTAGTCCAACCAATAAGTGGGGTATGCTGGCCCAAGGGGGGATGTTATTATTATTATTACCATCGTTGCTTGGTACTAGTGCTTAACCAGCACTCTTTACATGCTAAGCAAACACTCTTATTTCTGAGTTATATACAACCTTAGCCCCAATGGCATTTTTTAAAGTCCTGAGTTATCGCAATAATTTTAAAAAAAGGTTTCTACCTTAATATTAAGCCTGAAACTCTGAAACTACTGCAAGACAGAGTAGAAGAGACACTTGAACTTACAGGCACAGGCAGGAACTTCCTGAACAGAGTCCCAGGGTCACAACTTGGAGAGAGACAACTTGGAGAAAGACTCAACAAATGGGACTACCTTAAAATAAAAAGTTTCTACAAAGCTAAAAACAGATGCCAAACAAAAAGGACAACCAACCAATTGGGAAAAAATATTTACCAGCCACATATCAGACAAAGGCCTAAAATCCATTACAAACATGGAACTCAAGAAACGTATCCTTCCCAAATCTAACAAACCAATTATTAAATGGACAAGGGAACTAGAGACTTCTCAGAAGAAGAGATAAAAATGGCAAAGAAACACATGAGGAAATGTTCACCATCCCTGGATATAAAGGAAATGCAAATAAAAACAACCCTGAGATATCACCTTACCCTAGTCAGAACGGCCCAAATCTTAAATTCAGCCAATGACAAATACTGGCAGGGATATGGAGAAAGAGGTACCCTATTACATTGCTGGTGGGAATGTACACTAATACCACCACTTTGGAAAACAGTCTGTAGGTACCTCAGAAAGCTAAATATAGACTTTCCCTATGACCCAGTCATACCACTCTTAGGCATCTACCCTGAACAACAGCAACCAGGATACAAGGATACATGCACCTCCATTTTCATTGCAGCGCTGTTCACAATAGCCAAGATATGGAAACACCCCAGATGCCCCACTACAGATGAATGGATCCCAAAATTGTGGTACCTATATACAATGGAATATTATGCAGCCATTAGAAAGGATAAAATAATAGCATTTGCAGGGAAATGGATAGAACCAGAGCATATCATTTTGAGTGAGGTAAGCGAAGAGCAAAGAGACAAACAGCACACATCTCCCTGATATGTGGATGCTAAAGCCAAAATGCAAGGAGATATGGCAAAGTAAACAGGACTTAAGAAACAAAGGATATCTACTTAATTTGTCATATAATTTCTAAATAACTCCATGTTCTTGATCTCATAAATGGTATATGTGTATATATGCATATATACATGTATATATATATATATATATATATATATATATATATATATATATACACGCACATCGGAGGGAAGCTAGGAAGGCACAGAATCAGAGGGAAACAGGGAAAAAAATACAACAGAAGGGGGCCCATCAGCTACACAGGACATTGACAAAAAGGAACTAAGCAACTCAAGGGCAGTGATGGGAGGGAGGGAATGAGAGGGAAAGAGGGAACAGCTTACAGTAAGCAAAAGGAGAGAAGTGTACATATCACCCGATGTGGAAGAAATGGTTGTATTGTCAAAGCATATAGAATTCACAAACTTAATAGACCACGATAGCGACAATTTGCCTTGTGAACGTTAAAATGTATATGTGACTTTAAGTATCACTATGCTACAATACTGTGAATTTTGTGAAATCACTCAATCTCAATAAAAAATTATTTTTAAAAATTGAAAATGCAAAAAAAAGGTTTCCAGTTTCACTTAAAAAGGAGAACTGACAATTCCATGCCCATTCTGCCCTAGAATATCCACAAAGTGGATCCACATGTTGGTTATTCACTCCAAGAGTCATGAATCTGTAGTCTGAACCCATCTTTATTCAGATTATGATTTGCCTTAACCAGGCAGGTACTGGACTTTTGAAACTCCTGGTCTCCAGCTCAAGTTGGAACTCAGGTATGGAAAACTATCTAAACCTGAGTGATTTACCTCTCACACTTTGCATTTCACTCAGCAGAAGTACCACAAATTTATCACACATTGCTGCTGTTCCAATCCTCTCCATTTTTTTTTTTTGGTTGGTCCTGGGGCTTGAACCCTGACCCTGAGCTTTTGTACTCAAGGCTAGTACTCCACCACTTGGAGTCACTTTGTGCTCAAGGCTAGTACTCCACCACTTGGAGTCACAGCTCCATTTCCTATTTTCTGGTAGGTAGTTGGAGATAAAAGTCTCACCGGGGAGGGGGGGCTGGGAAGGTGGCTCGGAAGGTGGCTCAGTGGTAGAGCACTTGCCTTGCATGCATGAGGCCCTGGGTTCAATTCCTCAGCACCACATAAGCAAAAAGAAAAAAGCCGGAAGTGGTGCTGTGGCTCAAGTGGTAGAGCGCTAGCCTTGAGCTGAAGAGCTGAGGGATAGCGCCCAGGCCCAGAGTTCAGGCCCCACGACTGAACCCCCCCAAAAATAAAAATAAATAAAAGTCTCACGGACTTTCCTTTCCTGGATGGCTCTGAACTAGCTAAAAAAATTTTATTATGAAAATACCATACAGAGGAGTTACAATTACATGGGCAAGATAATGAGTACATTTCTTATCAAGCATTTTGTTTCCTCCTTTGTTTCCCCTTCCTATCCCTTCTCATATCCTGCCTCCCACCAGTATCCCCCCCCCAAAGTTGTAAAGTTCGTTTTTTCGACATAAGGACTTGTACATATCATTGTTGCAATGGGTCCACCTGTATCCCTAATTAAACCATTTGTTTTTTCCCTTCCCCTCCACAAATTATACCAACATCAAATACAGTAATAACTAGCATATGTTTGAGACAAGCAGAAAAGGTCAGATATGTTGATGTTAGGTGAAATGAACCCCAAGATAAGTACTCAAATGTTTTTTACTTTCATGCGATTGTTTCTAACATATTTATAAGATGATTTCTTTGTTGTTTTGTATGTCCCTCCCCCACGGTAAAACCCCTGCTTTTCGCTGTATCTGAACTAGCTTTTAGATCCTCAGATCTCAGCCTCCTGAGATTATAGGTATGAGCAAGCAGTGTCTGGGCCACTCCTTTGTTGTTGTTGTTTAAAAAAATTTTTGAGACCAGCCAGGAATCTACAGAGAGCAGTATTAAGTGGCAAATTTGGTGCATCTATAATATTCCAAGTGTGCTGCCATGCATAAAGCATCTACTTATGAACTTCTTGAGAAAAGAGGGCTTTGTCTAAAATTTATCTTTGTAAGAGCAATGACCAGTCTAGTCAATGAGCATGAAGTGATACTCAAAAGTCTTCACAAACTTTATAGCCAAAAGAACCATTTCTTCAGATTTGCAGTATGAAGGAAAGCACTAACTACTTTCTTCCTGTTCTGAAGGGCAAGTCTGACAAGTTGAAGTGGGGGGGGGGAGGAGGGAAGAGTTTACACAAAATCAACTTACTTTTTTGCAAAGAAGGTTTTTACAGACCACTGCTGGCCACAGTTACACAGGAATAAAGTTAACCTGATTACATTATATTAACCAATCTCTCTTCCTTGTGCAGGGGGAAAACAGTCATTTTCTCCCATGGACTTTGAATTCTCCTCATCCAGTCTACCTGGCAAACATCTTTACAGATAAGCTCAAGCACACTAACAGTATCATGTAGCTAATTCTCTTCCAGTATCTTACAGTTTATAACTGGCTTGGTTGTATTCACTATAGAAACATCAAGAAACTGTATGTGGGGCTGGGAAGGTAGCTCAGTGGTAGAGTGCTTGCCTTGCATCCCTGAGGCCCTGGGTTTGATTCCTCAGCACCACATAAGCAAAAAGAAAAAAGCCGGAAGTGGCGCTGTGGCTCAAGTGGTGGAGCGCTAGCCTTGAGCTGAAGAGCTGAGGGACAGCGCCCAGGCCCAGAGTTCAGTTCCCCACGACCGGACCCCCCAAAAAAAAAAACACAAAAAAACTGTATGTGTGGTTCACCAGATGTAGCTTTTTATTATTCAGAAAAATTCAGTAATGAAGGGGTATTGGTTGTATCACTGATGCACAACACAGGGCACAAATTCATTAGAATCATACAAGTAATAAATGGCTGCAATGAGTCTGAACAACACATTGGACAGCTTTTGTGATGCAGGAAGTATTTGTAGGTCTTATTATTATTATTATTATTTTGTTTGGGGAAAGAAATTCTAACTTTAGAACTGGGACTTAATTTCAATACATATGGAAAATACTCATCTAAACAGAACTGGATGAATCATCTGACCCAACATAAACAAAAGATAATGCTTCTTCCTGACTTCCTGTCTCTTTGCAATACTTTCTATAATTTTACCCTTGCATTCCTTCCTCCCACATCCTCTTCACTAACTACAGAACGTCAAGTTCTCTCATGGCCTGCCCGACTAAGAGTTTCCACCCACCCCTGCCTCCAGACTCGCCTTTTAAACACTCCTTCATATCCCAACCTCATCTCCACACAGAACCCCGACACTAAGGAGCAGGAGAGAAAAATGCACGAACCCCCGAGGAGGAAAGTAACAGTGGGAGTGACTGCCGGAGAGCCGCTCCCCGTTTACTTAACACCACAAACCCCATAAAGGGCTTTCTAAAAGGACGCCGCAACCCCCGTCCTCGCCGTGGCCCTGCGGCTGCGTCCCGGCCGAACGCGGGTCGGGCCCAGGGCCTGCCGCGAGGGGCGCGGAGCTGGCGGCCCGCGGGCTGAACCAGCCAGGCCGTGACCCGGCCTGAGCGCGCCGGCTCCGCGCCCGCGCCCCACTGCGGGATGGAGCACCCCATAAACGGAAAGAGCGTCATTTGGGAAAGGCGTCCATGCACAAGCCTGACGCTGCCAGAAGCCCAGGGCGTCCACTGCAGCCACCAGAATCGGGGAGTGTACCAGGGACCCCGGGTGGGGTGGGCGACCCCGCGAGGGCCCGAGAGCCCAAGACACGTCACGCTCGGTCCCCACCCCCACTCACGTCACTGACAGACTCGGTCCAGAGCCCGAGCTCGGGGACGGCGTCCACAGCCACTGGGGCCCCGCACAGGAAGCAAAGAGAGACACAGAGCAGTGGGGTCCCAACGGAGAAGCGGGAGAGGCGGCGGGGCCGCAGCCGGACTCCGGCGCGGCAGGCGGCGGCCATCTTGATGCGGAAGCCACACCTGGAGCTCCCGGACGCCAGCCACGCCCCAGGCCTGCACCTGGCGTAGCTCCGCCCCCGGAAGGCGGGCCCACGTCGAGGAAGCGGGCCTCGGGCCTCGATGCGGAGTTGGAGGCCTGAACCTGCAGGGAGGCTCAGTGCGGGCCCGGGCGGCAGGCCTGACGCGGAAGTGAGGTTCAGAACTGGGGCTTCGCAATAAACTACAGGAAGCGGGCGTGGGTGGGGGGGTGGAGGAGAGCGGCTACATAAGGGTAGGGGGCGTGGCCAGGCAAGGGCCTAGCGTGGTGGCGGACCTCATGGGGAATTGGGTGGAGCCGAGTAGAGGCGGAGTCTAGTGGGCAGAGTGGGCGGGACGAGAGCGTAAAGGTGGAGCTAAGTGTGGGGGCGGAGCCTAGCGGGCCGAGGGGGCGGGGCCTGGTGTGGAGGCGGAGTCTTGTGGGCAGAGTGGGCGGGACGAGAGTGTAAAGATGGAGCTAAGCGGGCCGAGGGGGGCGGGGCAGAATGTAAAGGCGGGGCCGGGTGTGGAGGCGGAGTCTAGTGGGTGGAGGGGGCGGGAGGGAAGGCGGGAGGCTGGATGGTACCCCGGAGTCTCGACGTTGTTGAGGGTCTGAGCAAAGAGGTGGAGCACGGACACGGGAATGGGTACAACTAGCCGCGCCGGCCGGGTGGGTTCAGGCGGGTCAGGGTGGAGGTGGAGCCTGGCCGGCTAATTTTTTCCTGTTTCTTGCATCTTCTGCACCAGCCCGACTCCACGCTCACTTGTAGAGAAACAAAGCTCTCACGAAGTCTATGGCCAGTGTCCAGAACGGTTTGAGAAGGGAGTCAGTTAAACCCAGAGCCCTGTGCTGTGAGCATTTAACAAATAAAGTGCTCTGATTCCTAAAGCTCAGCAGGGATTACTTACAGGATACCTTACCTGACATTTGCTACTGTGAAAACTGAAAACCTCGTACTGCTGTCCAAAGGGATGGTAGGAGAAACACAAAGGAGGAGGCAACAGTGCTTGATAAGAAATGTACTCAATTACCTTGCTCAGGTAACTGTAACCCCTCTGTACAGTATTTTCACAATAAAAAAAACATTAAAAGGATTAGCTCATTCATTCTCTAATGTAAGTAATGCTCAAGAGGCTGCTGATAGAATCCTGCATAAACATTTAGGTAAAAGAGGATGCATTTATAGTCAAGAAACCCAGGCTGGGGCTGGGAAGGTGGCTCAGTGGTAGAGTGCTTGCCTTGCAT
>NW_012267263.1:850352-858124 GCF_000151885.1 Dipodomys ordii
GTCTCTCCTGCCCGGGCTGGCTTTGAACCGAGATCCTCAGATCTCAGCCTCCTGAGTAGCTAGGATTACAGGCGTGAGCCACCAGCGCCCGGCATCTCTGAGCTTTTCACTCAAGGCCATCATTTACCAGTTTGAGCTACAGCACCACTTCCTGTTTTCTGGGGTAAATTGGAGATTAGAGACTCACAGACTTTCTTGCCCCGGCTGGGATGGTGGCTGGTTTTGAATCACAATCTTCAGCTCTCAGTCTCAAGAGTGGCCAGGCTTACAGGTGTGAGCTACTGGCGCCCGACTAGTTGATCATTTTTTTAAAAGGCTAGAGGTGCATACCAAGGCAGTAATTCAACTCTTCTGCATATTTATAAGGTTGAATTTTCTCTAATAAACAGGCTGTAATATGTGCATTAAAGACTTTTACCAGATGGAATAATAGAGATCAAACATCTTCCTTCCTAAAACAATAATCATTCCTACCAAAAATGCATGGAACAGTTGTATGTTGGTTTTTTGTTTCGTTTTTGATACTGGACTTCAGGTAATGAAACAGTTATCAAGGCTGAATTAATTAATTAATCGATTTATTTATTTATTGCCAGTTCTGGGTTTTGAACTCAGGGCTGGGTGCTGTCCCTGAGCTCCTTTAGGTTCCACCTGAGTTCCTTTAGTTCCACTTCTGGCTTTTTGGTAGCTTAGTGGAGATAAAAGTCTCCCAGAGTCCAGCGCAGGTGGCTCACACCTGTAATCCTAGCTATTCAGAAGGCTGAGATCTGAGGATCGCAGTTCAAAGCCAGCCCGGGCAGGAAAAGTCCATGAGACTCTTATCTCCAATAAAACACCAGAAAACCAGAAATGGTGATGTGGCTCAAGTGGTAGAGCACCTCCTTGAGCTGAAGAGCTCAGGGACAGCGCCCAGGCCCAGAGTTCAGGCCCCACGACCAGACCCCCCCCCAAAAAAAAGAAACCCAGGCTGCTTTACCAGTCACCCAAATCACTCTCCAGTAATTATTGAAGACCTGCTATATACTAGAGATTTCATGTACATGTGTGCTCTTTCCAGTAAGCATTGCAATCAGTTCTAAGTTGGTGGGAATAACTGTTTCACAGGATCACATGGAAACATCCTCTAGAGATTTAGATGGCAAGTCAAGTGGCAAAAGAAGAAGACAGTTAAGAACTATAGGAATGTAAAGGGTGTGAAAGGTAAATTTGAATGTGTTTTAGCTAAGAAAGAACAATCTGGGGGGCTGGGGGTTTAACCCAGGGGAAGGGCACCTGCCGGTGGGCGGAAGGCCCTGGGTTCGGTCGGCCCTGGGTTCTGGGTTCGGTCCTCAGCCTTGGGAAAAAAAAAAAAAAAAACAATCTGTGCCAAGAAGTGGAGAAAGAAAAGACTTTCCAGGTTGTAGGTTTTGATGGGAGATGGGAGTGGCAAGATTAAAACAGTAGCAATGTATACAGGGACTTCCAAGCTAAGGTAAGGAGATGATGCTTAGGTCTGATGACATTAGAAAGATAAAAATGTTTTTGAAGAGGAAAGAAATGTACATATCACCTGATGTGGAACAAACTGTTGTATTGCCAAAGCTCATAGAATTTACAAACTTTATAGACCACAATAATAACAATTTGCCTTATGAAGGTTAGAATGTGTTTATGACTTTAAGTATTCTCACAATACTGTGAAATTTATGTAATCACTTAATCACGATAAAAATTATTTTTAAAAAAGCTGAATGTAAAAAAACGTTTTTGAAGCAAGAAGGATGAGATGACTAGAAATAAGATGATCTTGCTGTCATCCGAGAACTGTATGTAAGCAATGGAATGACCAGTTAATGATATTACAATAATATAAAAACAAAGTCTTCACTGGGTACTGGTGGCTCATGCCTCTATTCCTAGCTATTTGGGAGACTTAGATCTAAGGATCACAATTTGAATACAACCAGGGCAGGAAAGTCCATAGTATGTTTGTCTCTCACCACCAAAAAGTTGGAAATGGAACTGTGGCCTAAGTGGTAGAGCACCAGCAGTGAGTGAAAAAGCTAATAGACTGCCCAGTGAAGGGTTGACTCCAACCTTATTCCCCCCGAGCAGGCAAAGCACTAGGTTCCTGCTTGTTCACAGGCTAGTCACTGGCAGGGCATTCCACTTTGGGCCTGGCCAAGGATGCCGCTCTTGGCCCCCAAGAGACCATAGCCCATTTTTTAAATTTTCTGCTTCCTTAAGACCCATATAAACCTGGCCCCAAATCCAGTCCCTTGCACAACCTCCAAACCCCCAGGAAGGTCTGTGTCCCTTGCTGGCAATAAACAGCCCTAGCCTGTTGACAATTGAGTCTGGTCTATTCCTTTTTCATTCCCCTCCTCTTTCCTAACACCCAGCCTCCTCTTGTCTTTTGCAGCAACACAGATGGAACTAAATGATACCGTGTTAGAGAAATAAGCCAGGCACAGAAAAATAACATTGGTCTCCTATGTAGAAGCTAAAAAAGGTTTTCTCATAAAAATAGAATAATAGTGGGCACTAGAGGCACTAGAAGTATTAGGAAGAGGAACAGAAAGGGAGGCTGGATAATGAATTATAAACAACAACAACAAAAACTAGGGGAGTCAGGCACCAGTGGTGCATGGTCACAATCCTAGCTACTCAGGAATCTGAGATCTGACCATCAAGGTTCAAAGCCAGCCTGGTAGGAGTCTGTAAGATTTTTATCTATCTCCAAATACCAGAAAACCAGAAGTAGCATTGTAGCTCAAAATTGTAGATTCCACACCCAAACCCTGAGTTCAAGTCCCATGACTGACAAAAAACAAAAAAACCCAGCAAAACTAGGAGGGTGCCTAGCATGTGGAAGTACCTGGGTTTGATCCATATCACTTGAAAACACAAAACAAAAGCCTTCCAGCACATCAAAAATATGGGTATTGAAAGATTAACTGAAAAGAGTATTAGGCTTAGCCAGAGAACCACACAGACATCCAGGTACAGAGAACAAAGAAAGGTTTATTGTGGGGAAAGGGGGCTGGCAAGACTCCTTCTCACAAGGGAGAAGTGAGAAGAAGCACTGGCTATTGTCTGCGGTGACCTATAGAACCTAGGAGGCTTAGGAGGGGCTCGAAGGGGCTAGGAGGCAGAGACCCTGGTGTAGACATGTGGGCCACAGGCTTCATCATGGTGGACTCTGATTTATGGCTGCTATCCAAATAGTAGATAAGGGGTCCTGCAACTGTGCAGACCTGAAGGTCACTCTAAGGAGCTCTTGTTGCCCCAGAGAAGTGCCATCCCAAGGTAAAGAGGGTTGGAAGTTGATTATTTACTGCCTTTACTACAAGGGCCTAGTGTTGCCTAGGAAGGGAGCATGCTAAGCTGCGGAGAAGGGAAGGAGTAGATAAGCTATGGGAAGGGAGCGCATTTCACTAACAGGTATCATGTATCAACTATAATTACTTATGTGTGTGTGCAGGTCCTGATGCCTGAACTCAGGGCCTTGGCACTGCCTCTAAGCTTTTGTGCTCAAGATTTGCACTCTACCACTCAAGCTACAGCTACACTTCTAGCTTTTTGGTGGTTAATTGGAGAACAAGAGTCTCATAGACTTTCCTGGCCTTGACTAGCTTTGAACCATGATTCTCAGATCTCAGCCTCCTGCATAGTTACAATTATAGGAGTGAGCTACCAGCACTTGGCTCAACTATAATTTTTGAAAGAGTATTACAATAATTTTCATAGTTAAGAATAGCAGAGTATTTATGATATAAAAGAAATTAAGAGGCTAAGCTTGGTGTCACATGCCTGTAATTTCAATACTTGGGAAGCTGAGGCAGGAAAATCAAAAGTCCTGAGGACAGCATGAACTACATAGACATTTCTCAAAAAGGGGGGAGGGGAATAAGAAGAACAAGAAGAAGAAAAGAATGAGAAAGAGGAGTTGGGGGAAAAGAAGAGAGAGAGAAAGAAGAAATCATTAAAATTATTTAAGCAACAAAATGAGACTTAGAAAACTTGGGAGAAGCCAGGCGCCAGTGGCTCACACCTGTAATCCTAGCTATTCAGGAGGCTGAGATCTGAGGATCATGGTTCAAAGCCAGCCCAGGCAGAAAAGTCTGTGAGACTCTTATTTTCAATAAACCACTAGAAAACCGGAAGTGGTGCTGTGGCTCAAGTGGTAGAGCGCTAGCCTTGAGCTGAAGAGTGCAGGGACAGAGCCCAAGCCCAGAGTTCAAGCCCCACAACCGACTTAAAAAAAAAAAAAAAGAAAGAAAAATGTGATAGAATTCAAAGGAGCTTGGGGAGGAGGGGCGGGGGGGGGGGGGGGAGGGGAAGGGGGGGGAAGGGGAAACAAAGGAGGAGGTTACAATGCTTGATAAGAAATGTACTTATTACTTGCCCATGTAATTGTAACCCCTCTGTACAGAATTCGGGGCTGGGAAGGTGGCTCAGTGGTAGAGCACTTGCCTTGCATGCCTGAAGCCCTGGGTTCGATTCCTCAGCACCACATAAGCAAAAGAAAAAAGCCGGAAGTGGCGCTGTGGCTGAAGTGGTAGAGCGCTAGCCTTGAGCTGAAGAGCTGAGGGACAGCGCCCAGGCCCAGAGTTCGGCCCCACGACCAGACCCCCCCAAAAAAAAAAAGAATTCAAAGGAACTATACATTTGACTTATTATTTATGCTTTTTGTGGTGCTTGAACTCAGGGCCTGGGCACTGTCCCTGAATTTTTGCACTCAAGAATAGTACTCTACCACTTGAGCCACAGATTCACTTCTGGCTCTTTTATATATTTTTTTTTTGTTTTGTCGTTAATTAGAGCTAAGAGTCTCATGGACTTTCATGATTAGATGGCTTTGAACAGTGACCCTTGCCTCCTGAGTAGCTGGGATTACAAATGCATGAGCCACTGGTGCCCAGTTTGAATTATTATTTTTACTTTGGATTATATGAGAAAATTTTGTAAGATTATTACATAAATTACTTTTCCACATACTTCTAGTGGCTTTCTTTCAAATTGTCTGTGATGTTAGTTTTATGTTGAGGTTTATATAAACTTGAAGATTGACCTTTTTATATTTTTTATTTATATATAGCTTATAATTATATACTCTGCCAATATTTTTCATATTGTCTTACTGGTTATAATGCTCTTTATAAAGAACCCTTGTACTTTAGAGAGACCATCAAAATTCAAGAGTACTATTTCTAGAACAGTAGCCATTGTCACCAATAGATGGCACTAGCAGATTGATGATATTTTATATAACCTACATCTTCCCTGCAGGTCTTTTTAATCTAATTTTCAGCTACTAACTTCAATTAGACTTGCTATATGTAACTCTAATTATCTTGAAGTCTAAGAACTTAATTTTTCCAAGCACTAAGTTCATAGCAAAATTGTGGGGAATATACAGAGGATTCCCATATTCCCCTTGTCTCCCCCACAACTTGTTCCTTCTAACAGATTCCCACACTACAGTGAGTAATTAAAGCATAAATTATTTCAGAAAACCATGTTCATCTTACTGAGCATTAGGTATCACACAGTTACAGATTCCCACTAATAGACTCAACAAGGGTGTCATCTTGAAGAGTCATTACTTTTGTTACCTAGTTGTTATTGTTGTTTGTATTCTATGATAATTTCATTTCTGAAAAAGATTAGAATTAACATCACTTAGTTAAGCATCAGCTGGTATCTCCCTAGCCAAAACAGCTTGGAAAAGAAGATCTTTACAACATAGTCCCTGCCATGATCATAAGGGGACACATAGCAAAGGGCTAATAGTACAAGAAAGGCTGGGTCCTGAAATGTGAGCATTAGGCATGTTCCATAGGTAATTTTTTCTTGTTTTTCAAAACAAATTTTAAAAACCCTTAAAAATTTCTTTCACTTGGATTCTCTTAGACGCAGTCATTAAAATAATGATTTGAGTGGAAACAGCTATTTGGGAAGTATGAAGTATGCTAGTAGGGTAGTAGTAAGAAACAAATTATGTCTCCCTAAGAATTATATACTTATATATGTGTGTGTGTGTGTGTGTGTATATATATATATATATATTTATAAGTGACATATATATGCATATGTATATATATATATATATATATATATATATATGTCACTTAGCCACAGTTCCACTTCTGGATTTTTGGAGATTAATTGGAGATAAGAGTCTCATAGACTTTCCTGCCTAGGCTGACTTCAAACCAAGATCCTCAGATCTCAGCCTCCTGAGTAGTTAGGATTAGAGGCATGAGCCACCAACACCTGGATAAAATGTACATTTTGAAGTCCTACTTCTCAATATTTTAAATGTGAATTATTTGAAGAAAGAGGTAATTAAGGAAAGATGAGGTTTTTAGGGCGGTCCCTAATCTAGCATGACTGGTGGTGTCCTTAGTAACAAAGAAGCTTAAGACACAGGCATGTATTGATAGGAGAGCCAAGGCAGCCAGAGAGAGAGACTGGCAGAAGAAACTGACCCTGTCTGTCAACTCCTTGATTTGGGATTTATGGCTTCTAGGACTGTGGGGGAATAAATTTCTATTGTGGAAGTACTCAGTCTTCTAGGCAAGCACTTTACCACTAAACCACATTCCCAGCCCCCGATGTTTTGTTTTTGTTTTTTGCCAGTCCTGGGACTTAAGCTAAGGGCCTGAGCATTGTCCTTGAGCTTCTTTTGCTCAAGGCTAGCACTCTACCACTTGTGACATAGCACTACTTCTTTTTCTGTTTATGCGGTACTGAGGAACTGAACCTAGGGCTTTGTGCATGCTAGGCAAGCACTTCAGTCTTATAATATTTTGTTTTGGCAGTCCCAGCAAACTGATCCAGGTAGTGCACAAATGTGACAGGGAACAGAGGGGCACAGTTAAGGAGCCATTCGCATGTCATCTCCCACTGTAGGCAAGTGACATGGAGTCCCACCGGGAAACATTTTTAAAAAAACTGAGTGGGACACTGCACAGAGTTGCCTCTCACAAGGGATGAAGAGCCTCACTGTGGCTCACTGTGGCTAGTCTGAGTGACTTTTCCCCTTACAATGATGCTGAGGCAATATAACATTAAAGACATTTTTATTTGATTACAGTACTGGGGGCTTGAATTCAAGGTTAGAGCACTGTCTCTTTTTTGCTCAAGGCTAGTGCTCTACCACTTGAGCCATAGCTCCACTTCTGGCTTTTTGGTAGTTAATTGGAGAGAAGAATCTCACAGACTTTCTTGCCCAGGCTGGCTTTGGACTACAATTCTCAGATTTCAGCTAGGATTATAAGTGGGAGCCATCAGCACCCAGCAAAAAGCATTTCTGAAAGAGTCTTGCTATGTATCTCTGGCCTGGAATTCACTGTGTAGCTCCAGCTGACCGGAACCTTGTGATTCTGCTTCTGCCTCCTGAGCTTCGGGATTACAAGCATGCATCATTTGGAATTTTCAGTTTGCCATGGTTCATCAGGACAACGTCATAAAGGTCAAAGAACAGATATCTGTGCTCATGTCCATTATTCCTTGGTAGAGGGCTATCACTGGGAATATAATACCCTAGACTGTAATCCAAGCAATAGTGGCTTTTCCACACTGAGGAAATCTCTCAAGACATATGCAGGCCATGACAACTGAAATACACAGGAGGGAAAGGCAGGAAGGACACTGCCAGGGACCTCTGGGGAAGCCTAACTTGAAATATTTACATGATGTCTGGAGTTTGCTTCAAAACAATATAAGCAGGACTGAAGAGAGGTGGGCTGAGATAAACAAGACTAGTCAGTTGATCTTTTTTTTTT